>NC_077228.1:33714044-33944044 GCF_027887165.1 Monodelphis domestica | reverse complement strand
AGCCACTTACAGTCAGTCACAGGCTCTTTCCCCTATTTCTGGTTCCCAAGCATCCAGCTTGGGGGCAGCACCAAGATGGCGGCTTATTAGCAGCAAAAGCTGAAACTGCTGAGGATCCTCCCAAACCATGTCCAGCTCAGCCCCTGACATAGGATTTTATCCCAGGCTGTTAGTGTTGCTGAGACTGACCAATTTCTCCTACTAGCCTGGCCCAGAGGAACCCATCGGGGTTGTGCACAGTCAGGGCTGTGCTGATGGCGCTCCGCTTGAGAAGCTCCATTGGGCCCTTTTGTCTCTAAGATCAAGAGGAAACAAACTCTTCTGGCTGACATTGAAAGCCTTTCACAGCCAGCCTCTCCCTACCTTCTCAGGCTTCTTCCGCTCCCCTCTAGGTACACTGAGGTCCCGCCACTCTGGACTCCTTGCCAAATGATGCTCCCTCTCTCTAAATTGGTGCCCTTGCCTAGAAATGTTTCCATCACAAGCCGGTCTCCAGGGCTGCCCTCTCCTTGCCTACTGGGAACAGAGAGATGCTATTCTTTTCTGCTCCCTCCTCCTATCTCCTGCCATGGCTCGCCTAAAGGGATAGGAGAGAAGCGGGCCTATCATCTCCTCCAACGGGTCCCCCAGGCTGCCTAATGCCCAGAGTGGACTCCCCCCCCCAGGCCAAACCCCCTAAGGATGCCCATAACCTAGTGAACTCATTCTGTAAGGAGGAACAAGCTCTCCCTCTGGACACAGCTGTCATCATTCACACTCTGTTATCCGTCTCCATTGCCTGCTCCCCTATTCCCCTCTCCCTCAGCCCAAATTCCACATCGTTCACCTCTAAGGCTATCTATCCCTTTCAACGTGTTCTCTGGAATGCCTCCTTCACAGGTAACAAACTTGCCTTCATCTTTTACATATGGGTGTATGTGTTTTTCCCCCATTTTAATTAGTATTCTTTTATGAAATTTTATTTTATTTTCCCCTAATTAAATGTAAAAAGTTTCCAACTCTTTTTAAACCATTACCTTCCATCTTAGAATGAATACTGTATGTTGGGGCAGCTGGATATCTCAGTGGATTGAGAGCCAGGCCCAGAGAGGGGAGGTCCTAGGTTCAAATCTGGCCTCACACATTTCCTAGCTGGGTGACCCTGGGCAAGTCACTTGACCCCCTATGCCTAGTCCTTACCACTCTTCTGCCTTTGAACCAAGGACCTCCCATTTCTAGGCCTGGATCTCAATCCACTGAGCCACCCAGCTGCCCCCTTCCAATAATTCTTAGATTACTTCTCTGGGATTTATTTTCCAGGTCAGTTATTATTCCAATGAGATATTTCACATTTGTTTTTTTTTTCATTCCTTTGACTTTGATTGTTTCTTGATGTCTCATGGAGTCATTAGCTTCCACTTGCCCATTCTAATTTTTAAGGCATGATTTTCTTGAGTCAGCTTTTAAACTTCCTTTTCCAATTGATCAATTCTATTTAGTAAAGAGTTCTTTTTCTCAGTGAATTTTTGTGCTTTTTTTCCATAGGGCCAATTCTGCCTTTCAAGAAGTTTTTGTCTTCAGTACATTTTTATAGATTTTTTTTTTCATTTGGCCAATTCTTCTTTTTAAGAAGTTATTCTCTGCATTAAATTTTTGTGCCTCTTTTACCAATTGGCATATTCTTTAAGTTATTAGTTTCTTCAGTATTCTTTGTGCCTTCTTCATCAAGCTGTTCACTCATTTTTCATGATTTTCCTTCATCACTCATTTCTTTTCCCAATTTTTCTTCTACCTTTCTTATTTGATTTTTGAAATCCTTTTTTGAGTCCTCCATTAATTCTTTTAGGACTTGAAAACAATTCATAGTTTTCTTGGAGACTTTGGACACAGTAATATTGACTTTGTTGTCTTCTCCTGAGTCTGCATTTTGGTCTTCCCAGTCACCAAAATAACTTTCTACGTTGAGTTTCTTTTTTTGTTATTATTTGCTTATTTTCCTGCCTTTTTCTTTTCTTTTCTTTTAATTAAAAAAATCGTTAAAGGTGGGCTCTGAAACTGTGGTGGAGAGAGCACTGTTCCAAGCTTTAGGTTCTTTTTACAACTGCCTTCAGCACTGGCTCTGGGGATCTATCTGTTTTCAGTTCTTCTGAGGTGGTATAATATAAGGAGAGGCGTGTTTAATACACTCCTGGCCTGCAGTCTTGTTTGTGAGTAACCACAAGCTCTCTTTTCCCCCTTGGAACGGTGACCATGGTCCCCTTGTCCTCTGTGGCCACAAGCACTGGTTTCTGCTAGTGTTCCTCTTCATGCCCTTGAGATCACACTCTGACTGCAACCTGGTTCTGCAAATGGGCAATGCAACAAGAGTCTTGCACCCAGAGCCAGAAAAGTGACTCCTGTAATCTCCTTCTGATTGGCTGTCCAGTTCCCCCACCCCCTTATCATCTTTAGCTGAGAGCTTTGGAAGCCTTTGCTTCCTGCTTCAGCTGTACCCAACACCTATTGCTCCTATGGGGCTTGCCTTGGTTCACTCCACCCCAGGGCCCTAGATGCCTTATGCCAGCCTTCTAAGTTATTTTGGGCTGAAATTTTACTATACCTTTTCTTTTTGTGGGTTATGCTGCTCCAGAATTCATTTTGAGGCATTATATCATAACTTTTTGGAGGGTAATTCAGTAGAAATCAGATGGTATAGATCAGGTACCTTCTATGCCATCTTCAAATTTTGCTTTCATTTTCAAATTTTCCCTTTGCCATTCTTTCCATCTTCTAGAAGAACTGCCTGGATTCTTTGTCCACAGAGGAAGCTAATGGAGCAGTGGAAAGAGATCTGGACCTGGAATCAGGATGACTAGTTCAAATCCAGCTTCAGATACTTACTAGCTGTATGACTCTGGACAAGTCACTCAACTCTGTTTGCCTCAATTTCCTCTACTATAAAATGGGGATAATAATAGCAAAGTTGTTATGAAGATTGAATGAGCCAATATTTGAAAGCACTAAACATAGAGTGCCTAGCACAGAGTAAACTCTTTATAAATGCTTATTCTTATTTCCCTTCTGGTTCTCACTGAGAACTAGCCCTGTCCTAATGACACAATCTCCCTGGTCTTTCTTTCTGACACTGGCTACACTTGTGTTCATTTCCTCCAAATCACTGGTTGAGGTGAAGGAATTGTAATATTCTCATTCCCCACTGCCATGTCCAGTCTTTCTCTCTATTTACTCTCTATGAGTAACTTCTCCTTTGGCATTATTCAATCCATATCTACATCTAATCAAAATTCTAGTTGCTGCTGTCTACCATCCTCCAAGACACTCCCATTCTTTCCCCAACCAGTCCAATCCTTGGCTCACAGTCTTTCTCTCCTTGCCAAATCCTGCCCACATATTAAGGGACTCCGACATACATATCGATACTCCCTCAAACACCCTAACCTTATGGTTCTTTGACTTATTTGTTTCCTCCAGCGACCCCCGAGATGGTCATATTCTTGTCCTTCACAAGTATTTCAAATGTATAAACCCTGAAATTCCTTTATCTGATCATAACCTTTTATTGTTCTTTCTCTCTGCCTTCCAACCCTAAACTTCATACTCTAGGTGACTTCCAATCCCTTGATCCCTCAGTTCATTCCCACATCAGCATCTCTGGGGGAATTGGAGCCAAGATGGTAGCTGAGTAGCAATGAAAGCTGAAACTGCAGTGAGAATCCTTCCAACCCAGTCTTTAAAAAGCACTACAAAAGGATGCCTTCTGATTGGGGAATGGCTGAACAAATTGTGTCATCTGTTAGTGGTGGAATACTATTGTGCTCAAAGGAATCATGAACTGGAGGGATTCCATGTGAACTGGAAGGCCCTCCAGGAAGTGAGGCAGAGCGAAAGGAGCAGAACCAGGAAAACATTGTACACAGAGACTGATACACTGTGGTACAATTGAATGTAATGAACTTCTCCATTAGTGGTAATGCAGTGATCTTGAACAACTTGGAGGGATCTATGAGGAAGAACACTATCCACATCCAGAAGAAAAACTGTGGGAGCAGAAACACAGAAGAAAAACAACTGTTTGCTTACATGGGTCGAAGGGATATGATTGGGGATGTAGACTCTAAATGAACATCCTAGTGCAAACATAAACAACATGAAAAAAGTTTTTGACCAAAGACACATGTAAAACCCAGTGAAATTGCACATTGGTTACAGGAAAGGGGGTGGGGGTGGGGGAAAGAATATGATTCTTGTAACCAAGGAATAATGTCCTAAATTTACTAATTAAATAAAACTTTTTTTTAAAAAGCACCTCAAAAGAACAGGAGTAAAAACCAAGTCATCATCTCTGCACTGGCTACTTTCCCTCCTCCTTTCCTCATCTTGACTCCTTAGTAAACCAGTTCAACTCTCTACTATCCTCTTCTCTAGTCCTGGCCCCCTTGGTCTATCTTTGATCTTGTTCTGCCAAGTCTCAGTTTTGGATTATTCCCACCATCTGCTGCCTTCTCTCCTCCTCTGAATTCAGCTCCAGATGAAAGCTGGAGAAAATCACAAAATCATGCTGACAGGCCAATATATCTATGTTATATAATCTCAACAGGACCTCACCGTGGCAAGACAATCTTTTTATATCTCCCTAATTGATTAAATCACAATCCTAATCTCCACAAAGGTTCTTCCAAACCTTTTTTTTCTTTCTCAAATCTCCCTTAGCTCCCCCTCTCCCATCTTTCCAGGTAAGAACTTTATCTTATATTTCACTGAAAACACTGGAGCCATTCACAGAGAGTCATTCAGCCTTTTTTTTTTTCTAAAACACGTACCTTGTCTTAGAATTGATACTAGGTATCAGATCTAAGGCAGAAGAGCTGTAAGGGCTTAAGTGAGTGGGGTTAAGTGACTTGCTCAGGGTCACAGAGCTAGGAGGTCCCTGAGGCCAAACTTGAACCCAGGCCTGGTGCTCTATCCCCTGAGCTACCTAGCTGCCCCATATCCGTTAACTCTCGTCCATTTCTCATCTATTATAACCCATTCTCTCCTCTGACATTGCCACCAGTCTGGTCCAGGCCCTCATTATCTCATTCCTGGACTGATGTAATAGCCTGCTTGTTGGTCTCCCCACCACAAGTCTTTCCCTACTACAGTCCATCCTCCTTTCAGTTGTCAAAATAATCTTCCTATCACCCCATACCCCAACTCAAAAGATTCCAGTGCCTCCTTATCCCCTCAAGGATCAGGAGAAAATCCTCTAATTGCCTTTCAAAATCCTTCATAACCTGCCCCATCCCTATTTTTCCTTCCCTCTTATACCCTATACATCCTTCCTTCCTAATGTATTGTGTGATCCAGTAGCATTGACCTCCTTGCTATTCCTCTAACAAGACACTCCATCTATTGACTCCAGGTATTTTCAATGGTTGCTCTCATCTGTGGAATTCTCTCCTTCTTCATCTCTGCCAGGAAATTTTCCCAAGCTTTCTTCAAGTCTCAGCTCAAATCCTTCTGGACTCAGATCAAATTGTTCTTTCTTTCTTTCTTTCTTTCTTTCTTTCTTTCTTTCTTTCTTTCTTTCTTTCTTTCTTTCTTTCTTTCTTTCTTTCTTTCTTTCTTTCTTTCTTTCTTTCTTTCTTTCTTTCTTTCTTTCTTTCTTTCTTTCTTTCTTTCTTCTTCCTCTTACCTTCCATCTTAGAATCAATACTATATAGATTGGTTCCAAGGCAAGAGCTAGACAATGGGGGTTAAGAGACTTGCCCAGTGTCACATAGCTAGGAAGTATCTGAGGCCAGATTTTGAACCCAGCACTTCATGTCCCTAGGGCTGGCTCACCATCTTCTTGTGGGAGGCATTTTCTGATTCTGCCAGCTACTAGTGCCTTCCTCCTTTCAGATCACCTTTTATTTATCCTGTACACATTTACTATGTACCTATATACATACATGGTTTTCTCCTTGTGCATGTCTGCATATATTAAACTGGGAATCTCTTTAAGGCAGGAATTCCATTTTTTGTCTTTCTTTGTATTTCCAGTTCTTCATATCATGCCTGGCATATTTCATAATAAATGCTTGTGGAGCATCGCTGTCAAGATGGTTGGCTACTGGTCCAAGAAATCTAAAAAACTCATTAAGCTGAATACTGACCAGGGAGTCCATGAAAAAAAAATCACAGTGCGTCATTTTTCCAGCCCACGAGGACATAGAGAGACAGAATGATCTCTGGACACTAGGGCTTGAATCTAACCAGGTGCACACTGCACAGAACATTCCAGCATAGGGAGAGGCTGTGCACCAGGACAATAAGTGGCCCCAGATTTCACACAGAGGAGCTTAAGATTGTGTAGGTTTCAGGAACAGATGCCAACTGGCAGTTCTGTTTCTTACTCCCTAGTTATTGGTCACAGATCTGAGGTAGATTGAGTATGGGAACTATACTTCAGAATGTATGCCAGGGTGAGGAAGGATCATAGACTCTAGGCTCAAGCTATATGCCCACCAAGGAACAAACTCAGAAGCAAGGAGCAACTATGTGACTTGGACTCCAGAAATGGAGCCGAGTCTCAGTTCCATCTTCTAGTCTAGACTGACGCTTACAAGGAAATGATCTCAGCAGGAATCCTAAAACAGAAGGAAATCTACAGTTCTGTCATTCTGAACTTTCAGCTTTCCAGCTGGCCAATAGGAAATGAATCCAGAAACAGTCTACTAGAACTCCAATGAGAGATGAGCCAACAGATGTGTTGCTTAGACACAAACTCTTATAGAACTCATATCATGGAGGAGGGAGGGGGCGGCAATCAGATTTTGCCCTGGATCAGACCACTTTGGGAGTACCAGAAACTTGCATGTTTCCAACCTGAGCTATCCCTGACATCCTAGAAAAACACAACACTCAATACCCTAAGAAAGCAACAATAGGACCAGCTCAGGCATTCTCTCCAGAAGTGCAGACCCTGGCCCTAACATAGTCTGAAGTCATGAAATTGCCTGGAAGAATGAGCAAACAAAGTAAGAACCCCACTATTAAAAGATCCTATGGTGACAGGAATTCTCAAAGGAAGAACCCAAAAGAAGAAAATTACTCTAAAGATCTATAAGCAAAGTCTCAAAGAAAAACAAAGTTTGGCCACAAATTCAACTAGAACTCCTCAGAGATATGAAGTAAAAGCTAAGAAAAGGTACCTAAAAGAGTCTTATAAATGAATTGAAACCATAAAAGGGAAAAATTGATAAAGAACTGAAAGTTATAGAAGAATTGAAAAGGGAATTAATAGCCTGGTACAAGAGGTACAAAATCTTGCCTAAGCAACAAACTCCCTAAAAATTAGAATCAATCAACTAGAAGCAAATAACTTCATGAGACAACAAGAAATATTAAAACAAAGCAAAGGGCTGAGAAAATAAAAGAAAATATGAGGTATATCATAGAAAAAGCTGCTAATCTGGAAACCAGAACAAGGAGAGAGAATTTAAGAATCATTGGATTAACTGAAAGCCATAGCCAAAAGAAGAGCCTAAACACCATCATTCAAGAAATTTTAAAAGAAAACTGCCCAGATCTCTTAGAAATAAAGGGCAAGGTGGAATCTCAGAGGTTGAAATTCTGAAAGAACTTCTTCCAAAAGAAACCACAAAATAGAAATATGCAAGAACATTAGAGACTGTACAATTTTAGGAGTGTGAAAATGTGAGCCAAATTCAATTAATTGGACACGTGCAAGCTGGTCTAGGATTTTAATATGCTGCAATGTCATCAGTCTGCCCTTGTCTGTCCTTACACATGAATGTGCTATGCTTCACAGATGCTGCTTATTACCAACAGCAGTGTCGGGTTTTTTTTCTTAAAGAGACTTTTAACAAAATGAACAAAAAGAAGAATACCTGAGATGGAAACACTACCGATCACCAAAAAAGGAAGAGAGGGTTGTTATTCTAGAACCAAAATTTAATGGAACTGAATGGCATAGGTGTGGTCAGAGTAATTTGAAAATAGGACAAGATATCAGAATGCCTGAAACTACCATATGGAATCTCATAAAACATGCAGGAAAAAATAAAAGAAAAAGGCAAAGTTACACCAGCTTTTTGCAAACAGCTACAAAGAGGTGTTACAATGATGGAAATGAGGAATATTTTAGCAGTTTGGATTAAAGATTACAATTTTTTAAATGCATTCTCCTTAACTGAGCAGCCATCCAGATAAAAAGCTTTCATTAAGATAGGGAAAGAAAATGGAAATGAAGTGAATAATGAAAGAACTTCTACTGAAATCATTGGTTGGGTCGCTCGTTCACTTAAAAAACTGAGTTCACTTGGCGTAATGTTAAAATCACCGGTGCGGAGATGAATATGAGGCAATCAACTATCTTGATGTTTTGAAGAAATTTAATACAAGGTAGACACCTTGATTGACAAATTTTTAACGTGGATGAAACAGACTTATTCTAGGAAAGGATGCCTTCCAGAATTTGTATTTGTAAAAAAAGGGGGGGGGGAATCTACCAAGATTTAAATTGTCTAAGGATGCCCTAACAATTGTATTGGTTTTTTTTTTTTAAACCCTTACCTTCTTTCTTAGAGTCAATACTGTGTATTGGCTCCAAGACAGAAGAGTGGTAAGGGCTAGGCAATGGGGGTCAAGTGACTTGCCCAGGGTCACACAGCTGGGAAGTATCTGAGGTCAGATTTGAACCTAGGACCTCCAGTCTCAAGGCCTGGCTCCCAATCCACTGAGCCAACCAGCTACCCCCTTTATTGGATTTTAAATGAAACTCTTATCAGTTTCAAAATCTTTAGCACTGATCAGTTCCCATTCTTTGACACATCAAATAAGAAAGTATGAATGACAAGGCTGATTCTGATGACTGGTTTTTAAGCTATATTAGCCCAGCTGTTCAAGACTTTTGCAAGGATTGAAATGAAAGCCTTACAGATTTTAGATAATGCCTTTGGCCTGTTGTATGTGAATGTGAGCAAGCAAGTTGATTGAGATGTGGATAAAGTTCTGTACGCACCAGTGTTTGTATGAAGATTTAAAGAAAAAAAACAGCTCAGACTATGGCTGCTAAAATGTTTTAAATGGCAATAATGTTTTTGTCATAACATCAGTGTAGGCTTTTCTTTAGATAGACTATTCAGTAGCTCTCTTCCTTTTTAAATGTTGCCTTCAATAACAACTCTATTACTTTGGATGCAGAGTGAGAGAAGCAGAACCAGGAAAACATTGTACACAGAGACTGATACATTGTGGTACAATCAAATGTAATGGACTTCTCCATTAGTGGCAATGCAGTGACCCTGAACAATCTGCAGGGATCTAAAAAACACTATCCACAAGCAGAGGACAAACTGTGGAAGTAAAAACAACGAGGAAAAGCAACTGCTAGACTACAGGGGTTAAGGGGATATGACTGAGGAGAGACTCTAAATGAACACCCTAATGCAAATACCAACAACATGGAAATGGGTTCGAATCAAGAACAACTCTATTACTTTGAAATAAACTTGAATCTGGAATATTTTTCTTATTCTCTGCTACTATATATATTGTGTTAATAAACATATTTCTTAAATTTTTCTTTCCATAGTTCCTTTGAGCGTATGTCATATATAATTAGAAGCTCAAATACAGTGAACATGAATAATGTGATCACTTAACAGGATTCCTTCTTCTAATTAACTAATCAGGACCTAGCTAAAATCCAGTTTCCAAATCAAAGAAAAAGTGCTACAAAGCAGCCAGAGAGAAAGAATTCAAGAGCCAGGGAGTTAGTCAGGATCACATAGAATTTAGCAGCCACCACTGAAAAGGAGAGATGAGTTTGTAACATGATATTCCAGAGGGCAAAGGGGGATAATTTATTCAGCAAAATTGAGAATATAGAGGGAAATGTATTTTTAATGAAGTAAAAGATTTCCAAGCTTTACTGATTAAAGACCAGAGCTGCACCAGAGCTGAGATGCAAAGGAAGAAATCCAGAGAAACTACAAAGTTAAATTTGAATGAAAGATTATAAAGGACTGAACAAGGATACGTTTTACATTCTTCTATAGGGAGATGATACATGTGTTCCCTCTTAACCCTTTCATCATTGAGGGTCAGAAAAAAGATGAAGGAAAGAAAAAAGCATTTATTGATTGAATACTGTTTTTATTATTTTTTAAACATTTATCTTCCGTCTTTGAATCAATACTAAGTATTGATTAGTTCCAAGGTAGAAACAGCGGTAAGGACCAGGCAATGGGGGTTACGGGATTTACCCAAGGTTACACATCTAGGAAGTATCTAAGGTCAAATTTGAACTCAGGACCTCCTGTCTTTAGACCTGGTTATCAATCCACTAAGTCATTTAGCTGCCTCTATGTCTGTCATTTTTGAGATTGTATCCTGGTACTGCCTTTCTCCCCCTTTTATTGACTATGATGGCTTTCTCCATTTCTTCCAAGAGATTCTTACCCACAGAGTTATATGATGTTGGTAATGATTACCTGAATTAAATTCATCCATTCTCATCCATTTCAGCTTACTAACATGTCTATGTTTAAACACATCTATGTTTAATCTGTGGCTTGTCTGTGTTTAATCTTTCCATCTCCTATTTGACCATATCCAGCTTTCCTTTGGTTCAAGGATCTTACATTCCAGGTTTCTATGCAATATTTTTTTCTTTATAACATCAGACTTTCCTTTCACCCCCAGACATATCCACAGCTGAGCTTCCTTTCAGCTTTGGCCCAGCTGCTTGTTCTTTTTGGAGCTACTTGTAGTTGTCCTCCACTCTTGCCCAGAAGAGTGTTGGTCACCTTCCAACTTGAGGGGCTCATCTTCTGGTATCATCTCTTTTATGATAGTGATGCTGCCCATTGAGATTTCTTGGCAATGTTAGTGGAGGGATTTGCCATTTTCTTCTCCAGCGGATCACCTTTTGTCAGAACTTTCCACTATGACCAGGGTGTCTTGGGTAACTGCACAATAATCCTCTGAGCAGTGATCTTAACATCATCCATAACCATGAGGGTATAGTTCCTGATCTGGGCTAGATGTCCTGGAGAATGAAGTCAGGTGAATCTTGGGAAAGATTGCTAACAACAAGGCTAGTGGAGGTGAGAGAATCTCAACTGAGCTATCGAAATTTCTAAAAGATAAGACTTAAAATGCTTCATTCAGGGGCAGCTAGGTGGCTCAGTGGATAGAGTGCCAGGTCTGGGAACAGGAGGTCCTGGATTCAAATGTGGTCTCAAACATTTGTGGTCTAGCTATGTGACCCTGGGCAAGTCACTTAATCCCAACAGTCTAGCCTTTATCTTCTGCCTTAGAGCCAATTGACTTTAAGATGGAATGTAAGGATTAAAAAAGAAAGTGCTGCACTGTATTGTACTGTAAGAAATGATGAGCAGGATGATTTCAGAAAAAAAGATGGAAAGACCTGATGATGCAGAGTGAAGTGAGCAGAACCAGAAGAATATTGTACACAGTAACAGCAATATTGTACAATGATCAACTGTGAAAGACTTGGCTGTTCTTAGCAATACAATGATCTAGGACAATTCTAAAGGACCTACAAAAAGGAATGCTATCCACCTCCAGAGAAAGAATGTTAAAGCCAGAATGCAGGTCAAAACTTATTACTTATAACATATTACTTTTCACTTTTTTCATTTTGGGGTTTTGGTTTTATATGAGTATTCTTTCACAATTTTGACCAATTTGGAAATGTTTTGCATGATCATACAAGTATAAACCAGTTCAAATTGTTTTTCATCTCAAAGAGGGGAGAAGTAAGGGAGAGACAGAGACAATTTGGATCTTATAATTTCAGGAAACTTGTTTAAAATTGTTATTATGTGTAATTGAGGAAACTAAATACTAAATTTAAAAAATTAAGTACTATACTCAATATGCCAGCAAATTTGGAAAACTCATCAGTAACCACTGGCCTAGAGAAGATTGATTTATGTCCCAATTCTAAAGAATAGCAGTGCCAAAAAATTGTGTTTATTTCACATACCAACAAAGTTAGACTTAAGATTCTGCAGGCTAGGCTTCAGTACTGAGAATTACCAGAAGTGCTGGCTGGTTTTTGAAGAGGCAGAGGAACTAGAGACCAAATTGCCAACATTCACTGGTTCATAGAGAAAGCAGGGGAGGTCCAGAAAAAAAATCTACCATCTGCTTCATTGATTACACTGAAGTGTTTGCGTATGTAGATCACAACAAAATATGGCAAGTCCTCAAAGATATGGAAGTGTCAGATCATCTTACTTGTTGCCTTACTGTGTGTGCATCAAGAAGCTATAGAACAACTGATTGGTTTAAAATTGAGAAAGGAGTATGACAAGGCAATATATTGTCACCTTACTTATTTAACTTGTATGGAGAGTACATCATATGAAATCTAGACTGGACAAATCAAAAGGTGGAGTTAAGGTTGTTAGGAGAAATAGTAACAATATCAGATATTCAGATGATGCATTCTGTTGGCAGAAAGTGAAGAATTAAGAAGCCTCTTGACAAGGATAAAAGAGGAGAGTGTAAAAGTTAGCTTGAAGCTTAATATTAAAAAAAAACAAACCAACAATCTCAGCAACTGGTCCCATAACTTCCTGGAAAATAGAGGGAGAAGAAATGGAAATAGTGTCAGATTTTATACTCTCTTGGACTCAAAGTTCACTGCAGACAGTGACTTGAGCAATAAAATGAAAAGATGTTGGCAAATCTGGACAGCATACTAAAAAGCTGGGACGTTGACTTGCTGACAAAGATCCATGTAGTCAAAACTATGGTTTTTTCCAGTAGCAATGAGTGGCTGTGAAGTGCCAGTCCCGGTGTTAAGCATACATACAAACAAAAAGAAAGACTGCTCTCAAGGAGCTTGCATTCGAATGCAGGGAGAGGCACTCAAAAGCAATGTACAAAAGGGTAGAGGGTGAGGAGGGGAAAATCAGACTGTCTTGGTCCTTTCCACAACATGGAGGCTTCCAAAGGAGAAGGGAAGGAAGAGTGGGTCTTGTGGAGGAATGTTTCAGGATGAGCAGACCGCAGGCATGGTAGCCTGTTCCATAGCCAGGAGGTTCCAAGAATTGAGAGGAGTCTAAATAGACCTAGGGCTTGAGAACGGTTCTTTTATGTTTTAAACATCTTAAGAGAAGAATGGCAAAGGAGGGGAAGATTATGGAAAATGATCTTACAAAATCAGAGTGCCCAAGAAGAAGTCTAAAGAAACAAGCAGATAGGAGCAAGGGGACACAAGTCACACTTGATTCCCCAGCTCATCTGAACTGGTTAAAGGAGGGTCCTGGATTCAAATGTGAACTTAGACACTTCCTAGTTGTGTGACCTTGGGCAAGTCATTTAATCCCAATTGCCTAGCCCTTGCCACTCTTCTGCCTTGGAATGGACACTAATAATTCTAAGACAGAAGATAAGGGTTTTTTAAAATTGCCTATAGTTTTATTTTATTTATTATTTTTTAAGTATTTTATTTTTCCAAGTACACATAATAAACAACCTTCAACATACGTTTTCCAAACTTATAAGATCCAAATTGTTTCCCTCTCTCCCTTCTCTCCCCACTCCCAGAGATGGTAAATAATTTGATCTGGATCATAATATAGTATATAGTATCGTAGTAATCTCTCGGTAAACGAGGATGACGATTGTCCTTGTGCGCTTTCATCTGTGATGTAGATGAGTGTGCACAAAGACACTTGTGCGTGAAGGAGATTTAAGTGGAAAAGTCGATGCACAGAGACAGTCCCACTCTCTCGGCGTTGGGAGCCTGGGTCCAGTAGCACAAAAAATCATTACACCTAGAGATTTCCTCAGCTGCATTGGATGACCGTGTTGTCCTTTGTGCTCCAACACGCCCTAAGCACTCCACAGTGCTTTGCTGCATCGCCCTCTCAGCCGTTGAACCTTCTTATTGGTTTCTTCCATCTGTTTGGCCAAAGCAGTCTTCACATGCTGGGTGAGCAAAGCCCTGGTTCACCAGGGGTCCATGACGACCCGATGGCTACCCTCACAAGGTTTGGCCGGCCTGTCGAAGCCGTTGCCCAGGGTGTGGCCGCTGCTGCATGCTAGCTACTGGGAGCCACAAGTGAGAGCTGGGTGTCAGGTGGGGGTCAGAGGCTGGAGAGCTGCCCTAGGAGGGCACGACAAGCCCTCCATACCAGAGATACTACCCCTCCCTGAGCACCCCATACACCCCTAAATTATTAGCATGCAAAACGCACTTCCATATTGTTCATTGTCCTGGGAGTAGTTAAGTCCACCATAGTTGATCATTCCACAATAGTGCTGTTGCTGTGTACATTGTTTCCCTGGTTCTGCTTATTTCACCCTGCATCAGTTCATGGAGGTCTTTCCATAAGAAGTTAATCGATTCATCATTCCTTATAGCACAACAGTATTCCATCACCATCATATACCACAATTTGTTCAGCCATTCTCCAACTGAGGGACATCCCTTTAGTTTCTAATCCTTTGGCACCACAAAAAGAGCTGCTAGAGATATCTTTGTACAAGGAGGTCTCTTTCCCCCTCCCTCTTTTTAGATCTCTTTGGGATACAGACCTAGTAGTGGTATTTGTGGATGAAAGGAAAGAGTTGTATTTTTTTCTTTAATGATGAAGGGAGTAGTTTTAGAGAAAGCTGGGAAAATGTATGAACTGATATAGAATGAAGAGAACCAAGAGAATAATTTACATGATGACAAAAATGTTGTAAAAACAAACAACTTTGAAAGATGTGGGATCAGCTTAATGACCAGCCTTGATTGTGGAGGCCTCCTGGTGAAACCTTCTGCCCATCTGCTGATAGGGTGGTTGGGGAAGCAGAATGCAGAATTAGACATATATTTTTTTAGCCATAGCTAATGGGGATTGGTTTTTTTTGCTTGACTCTACATGTTTGTAACAGAGGATTGTTTTTCTTTCTCAGTTGGGAGGTGGGGTGAAGTAGGAGGGAGAGAAGGTGGATTTTTGCTGATTGAAAAAAAACTTAATTTGAAAAAAAAACAATAAATACTTGTTGACTGACTGGCATAGTTGACAATCAATCAGCAGACATCTACGAAATGCTTCCTGAGTGCCAGGCAATTGTTGGTTGACTGACTGATTGGTGACAGCTGTGCAACCCTCCTTTTCCTAGGGTAGCCCATGTGGTGGCAATTACAATGGGGAGAGTCATGTTGTGAGGAGGCCTGGTCCTAGAGCCTAGACCAGGGCCAGTGATGTCCACACATTAGCACTGGAATGACCTCTCCTTGTTGGCTACAGCTCCCACCTACCTGGGTGGTCAAATCATAGATTTAAAGTTGGAGCCCATTAAGTCCAACTTTTTCATTTTATGGATACCAGAGAGATGACAATTAGCCTGAGGCCATCCCAAACCTAGATCTTTGGGGTCTGGGTCATCACATTTGTCCCTCATGGGGTGCTGGCACCCCCAGGATGGCAGGCCATAGATGGATTCCTGCCTCCCCACTATATCTATATCTATATATATACATCCTGCTTTCTGGCTCCCCCTTCTCTCCTCAGCTCTGGCACTATCCCAGTTCTGCTTCAGCTGTACCCCCAAAGGTAAGTAATAGCCCAAGTCAAAGCTCTTATTCAGCCTTCCCTTTTAAGGTCAATATCCTTGATCCCCAAGCACTTGGGAAGACTTCAAGAGCTTTAGCGCTCTGAGCCTTAATCACTTATGCCCTCTTCCTGGATCCTGTCTCAGGATTATGGCATCTCAGTAACAGACAGATTCTCAGACAACAGTCACAGAACCCAATTCATGGAGACAGTGCCCACCCAAGCAGCCCCAGGAGCCATGGAAGTTCAGGCCATGTATCCCCAGAAGGGAGAGGGAGAATAAGAAGGAGGGTGGAGTCAGGGAAGCAATAACAATAACAACAACAATAATAAAGACAATAATAGGTAATATTTATATAGATTGGGGGTAGATGGTGCAGAGGATAGAGCACCAGTCCTGGAGTCAGGAAGACTCATCTTCCTGAGTTCAAACTTGGTTTCAGACACATCCTTGCTGGATGACCCTGGACAAGTCCCTTCACCCTGTTTGCCTGTTTCCTCATCTGTAAAATGAACTGAAGAAGGAAATGGCAAACCCCTCTGGTGTCTTTGCCAAGAAAACCGTAAATATGGTCACAGAGAGTCAGATGTGATGAAAAACTCCCTCTTCAGCATCCCTGTAAAATGCCTATTTTCTTACTGCTTCTTTCACCAAGGACAAAGTCCAGCACAGACCTCCAGAATGTGCAGATCAGTCCCTTCCCCATGCCAAGGCTCTCTTTCCTGAGCTCCGGTCCACTGTCTCTACCTGCTTGCTGCTGATCCCATCAGTGGGATGTCCCTTGGGTCCCTCAAACTCAGCAGGACCATACTGAGCTTATCATCCTCCCCTGCCCCTTCTTGGGGGAAGACCCCATGCATCAGTCCATCAACATAGCTCTGTTCTGTGCCACGTCCTGGACTTCCCGAGGCAGGAGCACCCTCAAAGAGTTGTCAATGGACCAGCCAATGAAACAGTGTCCCCAAACACATAGAAGAAATGCAAGGTCATTTCATGCAGTGGGTGAGGGGTAAATATTAGTAAGGAGGAGGAAATGGTCATGAAGGAGGCAGAAGGGACGTCAGGAAGGGCCTTCTCTGGGACTTTTCTCCTCTCTCATCCCCCCATATTCAAGCTTCACCAATTCACCCTCCATTGTATCTCTCAGAGCCTTCTCTCCTCTCTCCTGGTCACTAACCTAGCTCAGGCTGTCTCCTGCATCACTGTCAGGTCCCAGCTCAAATCTCTTCTCCCCCCTCCAGAGCTGCCAAAATGATCTCCTGAATCACAGGCCTATTGAATGTGTCTCTCCAGCTCCAAAGCTTTTAGTGGCTCACTCCCTGCTGTCTCCAGGATCAGAATAACGGCCAGCTCTCTCAGCTTTGCAAAGTGCTTTACAGACATAATCTCATTCCATCTCTATGACAGCCTAGTGAAGCACGAACCACTGCCATTATTATCCCCATTTTACAGATGAGAAAACTGAACCTCAGGAAGATTAAGTGATTTAACCATAGTTAAAATTAGGAGTAGAAACTGAGCCCAACCTTGGCTTTTTAGCTCCTATGCCCTGCTTCTCCCTAACAAATGAACTCCTCTGTTGGCATTCAAGGCTCTTCACAAAGGATCTCCAAGCTTTTTGTAGAATACACCCCTTCATACATTCTACTTTTCATCCAAACTGTTCTACTAACTACTCCCCAAACTTGGCAGCCCATCTCCCATCATTTTCATGCCAGGAATACCCCACCTCCTTGTTTCTCTTTCAGAATATCTTCCTCCAAAATGGAAAGACCAGTTCAGGGAAGGATACGAAAACCCATGCAGAGAAATCTAGATATTTGTATGTAGATGTGCACACACATACCTATGTGTACAAACACACATGTATGACATACATGTATATATCCAGAGATAGAGGTGTCTATATTCTTGTAAGCATATACACATGCATGTATGCACACAATCGTCCAACCATCCATATGTGTATGCACTGGTCATAGGAAGAGGGAATGTTTAGCCTGTCAGAGGGAAACCGAGGGAATCGGGCTGGCCAGGCAGCAGGGATGTCTTTTAAATTCTTTAAGGACTATCCACATCCAGAGAAAGAACTGTGGGAGCAGAAATGCAGAAGAAAAACAGCTGCTTGATCACATGGTTTGATGGGGATATAATTGGGGATGTGGACTCTAGACAATTACTCTAGTGCAAATATCAATAATATGGAAATAGATCTTGATCAATGACACATGTAAAACCCAGAGGAATTGCATGACAGAGGGGCAGAGGAGAGGGAAAGAACATGAATCATGGAACCATGGAAAAATATTCTAAATTAATTAATTAATTTTTTAAAAATAAACAAGCAAACAAAATTTTTTTTTTATTTCTTTAAGGATTGTGGTGGGGGAAAAGGAGGAGGCTTGCTCTGCTCTGTCCCAGAATACAGGACCATGAACAACAGAGGGGGATGGGGCAGGAAGAGGCCAAAGGATTGATTGCAGCTCAGTGCAAGGAACCTAACTTTGGAAGCTCTCCAGGCTTGCTTCTGACATTCATGGCTCTATGAGTTCCTCATCACAGCTTTCACAGGAATCTTTGTGTTCTGGATGGCCACTGGTCGAGCACAATGGAAAAGGTGGTTTCTACAAATTGAGTCTTAGTGCCAGCCTCTACTGGTACACCTAGCAGGGCACCAGTGGCCACCACTTAGCATGGTGTCTGGCATCATGTTGGCATTTAAATGATGTGGTTTTATTAACTGGCTCTTCAATCATTAAAAAAAAAAAACTTTACCTTCTTAGTATCAATAATGTATATTGGTTCTAAGGCAGAAGAACAGTAAGATTAAGTGATTTGCCTCGGGTCACACAGCTAGGACTTCCCATTTCTAGGCCTGGTTCTCAATCCACTGAGCTGGCCCCTTGGTATCAGTTCTAAGACAGAAGAGCAGCAAGGGCTAGACAACTAAGGCTAAATGACTTGCCCAGGATTACTCAACTAGGAAGTGTCTGGGGTAAGGTTTTAACCCAGACCCTCCCAACTGCTGGTCTGGTGCTCTATCCACTGTCCTACCTAGCTACCCCCTGTTCAGTAATTTTTATCAGTTGCTTGGATGAAGGCAGAGATGGTCCAATGATCAAAGAAGCAAATAGCTTAAAGCTGGAAACAATAGCAAACACATCAATGGTATGAATTTCTAGAAGACTAAATGTAAAGTTTTATACCTGGGTTCAAAATGTTAATTGCATAGTACAATACTGAGAAGGGAAGTTCATGGAGAATGGTTTCTCTGAAAAGGATCTGGAAGAAGACTTCACGTGAACCAACATGGGCTGCCAAACAGCTAGTGACAAAGGCACAGTGAGCTGGCCTCTGCCCTGGTCTGAGAACATCTGGCCATGTGCTGTGTTCATTTCTGGGGCCCACGCTGGAGCAAGAGACAAGCCAAGATGAGGGTTAGGCTCAGAATCCTGCCTTTTAAATGCTCCAAGTCTTAAGTAACTGGGGATATTTGGCCTCGAAAAAACTCAGGGGGGACCCATGCCTTCCTATAACTGGTCTTGTTCTGGTTGACTGAATTGGGCTCTGATGTAAGAAGCTTCCCAGGAATCAGAGATGTCCACTCATGTGGCTTATTGGTAGTGAGCTCCTGGAGCACCATTCCTGAGGTTCTTCCAGGGGAGGCCAGATGAGCTCTAGCTGACAATTTCCCTCCAGACCCAAGGAGCTCTGGGCTTGTGGGAATCTGTGGCTGGGGAAGGGCATACCCACCACCCTCCCATTCCAGTCCAAGGTGCCCAGAGCGTTGGGGGGTTGGTGTGATCCTTGGCTAGGCTAGACCCTTCCCCACCCTGTGCCCCAGTATAGAATACTTCACCCTCCAGCCAGGCTTCTCTGAGGGAGCAGGAACTCAGTGTAGAGCGGACAGGTGGGGGCTCCAGACTCCCAGGGCCCTGACATCCCAGCCCAGCCCAAGGAGCCCCACAGAGTTGGTATGAGGGTGAGTCAGGGACTCCTCATTCTTTGTGCCCTCCCCACTCCTGGGGCCAAGGGTAGGGCCTCAGCCTCAGAGAGACAAATAGGCTGGCTCTACCCGAGACACACTATGAATCCGCCTAAGACCCAACCAGTTTGCTCCCTCTTCTGTAAAGCCCCCACTCTTCTTCCCGGGATCTGGCCTCCTCACTTCCCCTCCCTGCCATCTGTCTCCCCCTGCACACCCCTCCTGGGCCCTCGGTCCCTGCTGGCCCCGTCCTCCCTCTTCCCCATCTCCACAGGTCTGGTCTCCGGGAATCTCCTCAGCCCGCCTACCTTTCTGGGCTGAGTCCTAGGCCCTCTCTCCCTTCTCCATTCCCCGGGGCGCTGTCCCAGGTGCCCGGAGGCCCCTCGGTGGTGCTTGGGGCCGGAAGGGGCCTGTCCCAGGAGGAGCTAGCAGGTGAGCAGCCCAGGGGAAGAGGCGGGAGATGACAGGACTCTAGGGACCTGACGGGACTAGGGGCCCCGCGTTCCGCCCCCGCCCCTGCCCAGCCCTGCCCTGCCCTGCCCAGGGATCGGGATCAGGTGACTCCAGAGCTGGAACCTGACACCAGACGGCTGTGGCTGCGGGGGCCAGGAGCTGAATGAAGAGGGATGGAGCCGGCCTCGGCCCCCCAGATGGGGCCCCAGAGCCCACAGTCCCGGCCAGCCTATGCTCCCTCCCTCCGAGACCCTCAGTCTTCCGGCCGCTGGGTCGCCCTTTGCCCACCTCCACACGCTGACCGGTGAGTCCCGCCGTGCCCCCCCCCCGGGTATTGGGGCCTGGGTCCCCTGCCCAGGGCTCTGGGCTCGGGCCCGCCCTCCTCTTGGCCGGTTCTCAGGGCCGTCCAGTCCGTCGGCGGGCCGTGCAGTCCGTGCCCTCTGCCCCAGCGGCTCCCCGAGGCTTAGCGGACGGACCCCCTCCTCTTCCCTCCCTTCCGATCCCCGGGGTTCCCGCCCAGCTGCCTGCTTGGCTGTCCAGCCGTCGCCTCCCTAGCCGTCCTGCTCCTCCCGCCCTCTGTGGTCCCCAGCAGACCCTAATGCCTGCGGCCGCCGTTGCCACCGCCTTCCCCCACGCCCCCTTCCTTGGGCGCCCGGCCCTCCCCGCCCCGCCCCGCCCCGCCCGGACTGCCGGTGAGCCCGCCCCCCGAGCGCCCCAGCCCCCTGGCCGCCCCGCGCAGGCACTAGTAACTCGAGTTCCCGTCGCGGCCTCAGGGAGCCCAGTCGGACTTGGGCCAGAGCTGCGGCTGGCAGGCGGGCAGAAACCCAGGTGCTGAGCCCTGGCATGGGCCGGCCGAGCCCTGGCTCCTAGCGGGGCGCCCCCAGAGACGGGGGCCCAGGACGCCGCCACCGCTGCCCAGAAGGAGGAGGTAAGTACCTGCGTCCCGGTGGGGAAGTCCTTGCGCCTCGGGGGAGGGCTGTCTGAAGAGGCCAGGAGCGGCCCGGGTGGGAGGAGAGACCGGCCCCCCTGGCGAACGGGGAATGGCAGGGCATGAGGGTTCGCAGGGAGACACTGGCCCCCTTGAACCTCTTGCCCACCCCACCCAGGGCAAGGCAAGGCAAGGCAAGGCAAGGCAAGGCAAGGCAAAGCAAGGCAGGGCTGGGAGGGCCTGGCAAGCAGAGCACTGTGGGAATATGCTTGCTCTTTGGGAAGCAGTCCCGGAGTGGGGGGCTTAAGCATCTTCCAGAGCAGGCCCAGCTTGGAGGGGAAAGGGCCAGGAAGGGATGCTTCCCCCAGGGAAAGCCCTGCAGGGGGAAGGGCTGAAGGGGGCAGAAGAGGCCTAGCCCCTTCCCTCCGAGGTCCCCAACAAGGGAGTTCCAGGGAGAGAATTAGTAGAGGCAGGAGCTGAACTTGGTGCCAGGAAGGCATTAGCTGCTTCCAGGAGATCAGGCAGCAGCAGGTGCTACAGGGACTGGGGAGTGAGGCAAGGCAGAGAAGCTTAATGGGGGCCTGGCCATCTCCGAAGGCTCTCTGGAGGAGGGATAAGGGGTGAAGACTCAGGAAGACCAAGAGGAGAGCATCCAGCGAGAGGGAGGGAACAGAGCAGCCAGGCCTAAGCAGAGGGTTTAGGGGATCACCAAAGCTCCAAGTTGGAAGGGACCTGGATAACCACCAGGCCAACCCAGACTCACTGCCACACACCCCAAGAGTGACTATCTCCTCGGCTGGTTGGGCCCCAGAAGACCCACTCCCCATCCTGGCTAAGCAACGAAAGTCACAGCAGCCCAAAAAGGGACTGGAAAGTGGGACCCTGCCTTCCTCCAGTGGGGGCCCTTTGGATTTCCCCAGTCAGGGGCCGCCCACATGTTCCCCCCAAGTTGGGCCTGGGGGGGGCAGTTCCAACATCATTCACAAGAGCTCCAGCCTGTGCCTCTCCTGTCTCAAAGCAGGAATGTGAAGGGAAGAGCAGATTGGTTTGGCTGGGAGTGTCACTGAGAAGGTCAGAGCAGGCCAGAGCGCCCAAGGAGAGCAGCCCCCATCAGAGCTGGGATGAGCGGGGTCAGACCTGAGGGCCCAGGGCTAGAGACTAGGGGCTGGCCAGGAAACAGGCTTGCTCTGGACCCCGAGCTTCAGGGGATGGCCCAGAATTCCAGGGCGGGCAGGAGGACGCTGGGACATCTTTGTGAGCTATATGGATGGAAGTCAGCCGATGGTGGGCCCTAGCCCATCTTGCGTCCAGGGGCTACTTTGTCTCACCCCATCTCACAGGACTGGGCAGAGAGGAAAGCCTGGGGCCCTCCTGGAGGGCAGGGACTACAAAGGGACGGGGAGGGCCACTGCTGCCTGGAGCCCCTGGCCTAACAACAGGTGGAAGCTGCTGAAGGGACCAGGCCGAAGTGGCTGACCACCCTCACCATCAGGCAGAGGCTGTCACCTGGTGGCCACTCAAAGCTACAGCAGGGCCTCTCCCAGGGCAGGAAAAGCCACTTTCTTATCAGCCTTTACCAGGTGGGGGGGAGGGTGGGGACATGGTGGGGAGACTGAGGCACAGAATGTGTCAGTGGTTGCCCAAGCTTAGACTCTGGCCTAGGTCAGTTAGTACGACCTGCCATTCACAGCTCAAATGACAGTGTAAACACCCTCCCCCTACACACACACAGCATTTCTCTACAAGGCTGCCCTTGAACACAGGTCAAATGTGGAAACAGAGGGCCAGGAGCTTCAGGGAAGTGGCCAGGGGAGGGCACATAGTCTTTGTCTGATTCTACCTACCTATGTAACTGAGGATGGGGTCCTTTATTAATTTGTGCCTCCGTTTACTCCCCTGGCATGGAAATGCTCGTCTGTGTCCTGCCTTCTTCCCAAGGCAGGTACAGAAAATTCCCATTTAGCTCTCTATAACCACAAAGCACTTCCCTTTAGCTCCCCACCCCTGAGAAAGAACAGCACCCATATTATTACCCACAAATCAGACAGGAAGAAGTTGAGGCACAGAGAGAGGGACAACTGGCCTTTCTCTAAGTACCACAGCTAAGGCACAAATTCACTTGAGGATCCGGAAAGAGAAGAATAAAGGCAGCAAAGACAGGAGAGAATAGAGCAGGAAAACAAATGGGAGAGCAGGCTGGTCACAGCCTTCTAGACCCAGGCCCATTGGAGCCATAGAATGTGAGGTCTGGAAGAACCTTTAGAAATCTTCTGTTTACATCTTCCTCTTTTTACAGAGGAGGAAACAGAAATAATAACACCAATAGCGCTTTAAGGTTGGCAAAGTGCTTTACAAACATGATCTCATTTTATCCTCACAGTAACCCTAGATAGATTAGGGTACTATTATTATCTCCATTTTACGGATGAGGAAACTGAGGAAGACAAAGGCTGGTAAATATCTGAATCTAGATTTGAACTCAAATTTTCTTGACCCAGTTCCAGAATTCTGTATATTATATCACCCAGATGCTTCAAGCACCCGGGAGGAGGGTGTGTAAGCAAACTACCAAAGTTCCCTCCGAGTCTAAGCAAATTAGGAAGCGGGGCTGCAGATCTCCTGCTTCTCCTTTCAGGGATCTTTTCCCATCTGGTGCTTTTCCCTTTGGTTGGGGGTGCTGGCAGCCAGAGGAAGGGGCAGAAAAGGAGGGGCTCAGAAACCAGCAGCCTCCTGAGGACCGAGATGTTGTGGAGAAGAAAGCCCCTCCCCTGGACCCCCAGAGACCTTCCCAACAGATTGGTGAGTGGATCCAAGCCCCTCCCCCTCCCCCATCTCGTTTTGGCAAGGGGAAACTGAGGTTGGGAGAAAAGGCCTTTTGGAGGCTAGAGGCAGAGGCTGAAGAGAGTAAAGGACGGGCTAAAATGAGCATCGCTGACAGTATTCGATTGACAACAGGACGCTGGTGAAGGCTGGGCGACTTCCAGAAGAGAGGAAGGGGAGAATGAGGGGGACTGAAGGGCTCAGTGAAAGCGCTCAGGGAATGAAGGGATGCTTGACTTGGGGGAGAGCTCCGCAGGGGTGGGGAGGGGCCCAAAGGAGGAGAATTCCGAGCTCCAGCGAGGGACTGAGAAAAGCTTGGGCTGGGAGTGCCCAGCGTGGGACAGGGGAAGGGAGGGTCCTTGTGGGGCTTCTCACTTTAACTTCCTAAATCTGACCGTGTCACTCACACACTCCATCCCCTGACTGTGGCTTTGCATGGGCTGTGCACACCCCGCGCCCCGATGGTGTCCCTCCGCACCCCGGCGCCGTCTCTCTGAGAGTCCCTCTCTGTCTCACCCGCAGGAGGTTGGTGTCGGTATCCCTGAGCCTGGGACTGGAGAAATTCTTTTAAAATGTTTGATTGCAATTGAGGGAGGAGGCCAAGGGCTCGCGATGGGGAGAACGGGAGGAAGGCCCTTGAGGGGGATACCAGGGAGACGAGAGCGGTGGGTGGGCTAAGGCCCGAGGCTCCAGACACTCAGTCACCGTCTCGCGTCTCTTCAGCCCACTGGCCAACCCCACTCCTTACTCTGCGTTTAACCTCCGTCTGCGGTGGGCCGGGGGAGGAGCCAATCTGGAGATGAAGGAGGGGCCATCCTGGGAGGGAGGGGCCAGAAGGCAGGAGATGGGCGGGGCAAAGGGGGAGGGAGGGAAATGCCTGCGTGGGGGCGGGGCTTCCGAGGATGGGAAGGAGTCCTAGCTATGACTCTGCCCCCTTCTTAAAGTCTCCGGGTGCGGGCTCTGCTCCCAATCCCGCCCATGCCCCGACATCCCCTTTTCCCCTCCAGCCGGAGCCCCTGTATCAGACCCCAGCCCTCGGGGCCCTTCTCGTGCTAATGCTGATGCTGTGCCCGGCCCTGTGCAGCCCTGGCCCCAGGGTGCCCCTCGCTGGAGCCCTCAGCCCTGATGGCCGGGTCTTGCCTGGTGAGTGACTGACAGAGGGAGGGGATGCCCGGACTTACCAGATTCCTTTGCCGGTTGCTGGGGGCCAGAAGAGAAGGAAGCTGGGGGAGGGGAGGGGAGTCTGGTGTAGGCTCCCACCAAGTACTCTTTTTTTAAAACCCTTCCCTTCTGTCCTAAAATTGGGAGTGCTAAAGACCAGGCAATGGGAGGTCAGTGACTTGCCCAGGGTCACACAGCTAGGAAGTATGAGGCCGGATTTGAACCCAGGACCTCCTGTCTCTAGGCCTGGCTTTCTATCCACTATGTACTCTTTCCTTCCCTTTCAGAGGCAACCCCTGGCTCCCCCCAGCTGCTGAGAGAACGCGTGCCAGAGCCAATGCTGTTACCCCTGCTAAAGGCCCGTGCCCAGGGCAGGGCAGGCCAGCGTAGAAAAGGCCAAAGCCGGAGTCGGAGCCAGGGCCGGAGGAGAGCCCAAGAGTGCCACCTGCACACAGAGCTGGTAAAGGTGCATGAGCTGGGCCTGGGCCATGACTCTGATGAGCTGATCCGGTTCCAGTACTGCAGCGGGGCCTGCCCCAAGGTCCGATCCAACCACGACATAAGCTTGGCCCACCTGCTGCGCTCCGGCCGGCTGCGCCTCCCTGCCCCGCCCGGGGGAGGCTCCGTCCGGGTGCTCAGCCACCCCTGCTGCCGGCCCACAGCCTACAAAGCCGTCTCCTTCATGGACGTCAGCAACACCTGGAGGACGGTGGACAGTCTCTCTGCGGCTGCCTGCGGTTGCCTAGGCTGAGGGCCGGCGGCCCCTCTCTTGGAGCCCAAAGCCATCGGCAGCCGCCTACCTCCCCGCCTGCCCACCGGGCAGAGCAGCCAAGGGAGAAGCCCCCCAAAGGCCCGCGGCCCGGAGCAGAGGAGAGGGACAGCTGCTGGGGGCCAAGCCCCAGAGCCAGTGAGCAGGGTTAGGCAGTCCTTGTCCCCCTGGGCCGTACCCAAGGAGCTCAGCCGAGCCCTGGAGCAGCCTCCTGGCACTTGGGGCAGCTATTTATTACATAAGTTATTTATTTATGTCCCAAGGCCAGAGGAGGAAGGGCTGCTGCCTCAGGGAGGCCCAGCAGAGCTCGGAGGCTCAGTGGCACAGGAGAGGCCTGAGAGAACTTGCACTGGGCGCTGGGCAGGGCCTGGAGCCCAGAGCTGGTCTGGCTTCCACACTCGGACTCCTGGGGCCTCCTCACTCCTGTAGTTGAGTGCCAGCCACAGCCGAGGGGGAGGGGGGAGCAGGGAGCAGCAAAGGACCCAGAGTTGGGAGCCAAGTGCCCTCCCCCTGCTAGCCACGTGCCCCAGGCAAGCCCCCCTGCTCTCTGAGCCAGTTTTCTCCTCTGTAAAACTGGGAGTCCGTAGTGCCTCCGCGGCTGCCGGGAAGCAGTCTCACTTTGTAACCTGGAAAGGGTCAGAGAACGGTGCCCCACAATGAACCAATGTTGCTGCTGTAGCCTGGTGTCTTTTGTACGCTGACCGCTGGGCCAGAAAGTGCCCACACATACTCGTGGGATGGACGGGCGCTTGATCCGGCTCATGCCAGTGACTGAGATGCCCATCCCCATTCCTGCGGGGAACCAGCCTCTCTAGACCACTGGAGATGATGAAGAAAGAGAGCGGCTCCCTGGGGGCCAAGAGGGAGCGGCCAGGCCAGTTCCTGAGGCGCCCCCCTCCCCAGACCTCTCTTCCCTTGGCCCACCTCTCCCAGCCCAGCTCCATTCTGCTGTCTCCCTCCCCCCACTTAACTCAGAGTCATCGACGGCCAGAGCTAGAAGGGACCCCAGAAGCCTCCAATCAACCAAACCTGTGTCTGGTTGAGAACCTCCCCATGAAATCCCGAGTGCTTGTCTCGCCTCTGGGCCCCACAGGGCAAGAGGGACTCCTGTGAGCTGCAGAGCCTAGGAGAGGGTCACCAGGCTGGAGAAGGTCTAGAATCTTTTTCATACAAGAAGTCATTGAAGGACTTGGGGAGAGAGCTTGGCTCTGGGCAACTATTTGCAGGGCTGTCATGTTGAGGGATTCCATTGGAAGAATCAAGGTTCAAGTCCTGGACCAGACACTCCCCCCGGGGCCTCAGGATGGGCCCAGTCCCTTTCTCTCCTCTGTGTCCTCACCTGGAGGAAGGCAGGACTGGACCGGACACTCCTGAAGGTCCCTTCCAGGGTCTGCTCTCAGGGGCTTCTGTTATTTGGAGCCGAGCCTCTGCTCCCAGCTTCTTTAACTCCCCGGGCCTTCCCAGCAACTGAAACCTTTCTCTCTTCTCTCTGGTAGGGCCTTTCCAGCCTCTGGGAAGGGTACCTGGGAGCTAGGTATCCTGGGGTTCCGGGACTGCAGCAGCTGAATCTCTCTCATCCTCCTGGTCCTCTGGGGGCTTGGGAAGGAGATGACTGAAGGCTGCCCTGGGATGCCCTCCTCATCGCCACATCTGTGACGCTTCCCAAGGGCTGGCCAAGGGTGAGGTCACGGTCAGGAGCTGACATCAGCCCCTCTGCCCAGCAGACCCCGAAGGCCTGACCTGCCACACATTCATGCTGCCCCACAGTGGCTGGGAAGCCGGCCATGCCTGCTGTTCAGCTGTCTTTTTATTCCTCTGTCCAGAAGCCCACAGGGCATCTCGACTTCCCAGAACCTCCATCAGGCTCCCATCCTCCCTCTCCCCTTCACGGCTGACCTCGGACTTCAGGTCTGCAATGAGGGTGTCAGCTGTCCGGGAAGAAAAACGGGCTGGGCAAGGGGAGGGGGAAAGTACAGACAGCCTGATAGAAATGGGTGCTGGGATTTTGGATTTGTCATCCTCAGGGAGCGCCTACTATGTGTACTAAACTCTGAACTGACACAGGGCAGACAGGCGGCTCCGTGGATAGAGCACCAGGTCTGAGTCGGGAGGACCAGGATTCAAATCTGGCCTCAGACATTTCCTAGCTGTGTCACCCTGGGTCAGTCACAACCCCGACTGCCTGGCCCTTCTGCCTTGGAACTAATACTTGGTAGGGAATCTAAGATAGGAGCTCAGGGTTTAAAAAATAAAAAAATGAACTCTGAAGATACAAAGAAAAGCCCCAAACGAGCCCTGCCCTCCAGGAGTTCCCATTCTAATAAGGGGAGACATTGGATGAACCACTGCACGTAAAAAATAATCATCGCTAACTATTACTATTTGTGTGCTATTGTCATACGTAGTAATAATATGTAGTCATCACATGCATGAAACGAAATTATATTGCCAAATCTTTACATCGCTATTACTGTGCACGAGGCGCTGTGTTCAGTACTTAACAAATTCTTCTCTCATTTGATCTTTGTACAACAGTGCTGGGAGGTAGGGGCTACTATTTCCCCCATTTTATACCTGAGGAAATTGAGGCAAACAGAGGTCAAAAGACTTACCCAGGGTCACCTAGCTAGTAAGTAGATGATTCCAGATTTGAACTCAGATCTTCCCAATTCTAGGCCCAGAGTTCTATCCATTGTGACTGGTAACTGCAGATACCTAAAGAGTAGTACTTATGTAGGAGATGGAGGGGAAGAGGGTGGACCAGAAAAGGCTTCTAAAAGGAGAGCAGAAAGCAGGATTTTAGCTGAGACTTGAAGAAAGTCAGAGAACCTAGAAGGTGGAAATAGGAAGGGAAAGCATTCCAGGCATGGGATACAACCAATGCAAATGCATGGAGTTGGGAGATGCAGCTTCTGGTTTGAGGAACAATCAAGAGACCAGTGTCAATGGAGCATGGAGCATGAAGGTGGGTGGGAGGATTAAGGTGGAAGCAGACTGGAAAGGAAGAAGCCTTGAAGAGCTTTAAAAGCCAGAGGATTTGCTATTTGATACTGGTGGTGCTGGAGGGCTGCTCGAGTTTATTTAGGAGGAGGAGGAGGCCCGCTGTGCCATTTGACAGCCAAAGGAAGGATGGATTGGAGCAGGGAGAGGCAGGCGGCCCCATGGGCAGCCGCTCTTGCCATAGTTGAGGCAGGAGGTGACGAGGGCCTGCACCTATGGGGCGGCAGTCTCAGAGCAAAAGGGGGGGGGGTATAGGAGAGAGGGCACAAAGGTAAGATTCACAGGATTTAGCAACAGATTGGGTATGGGGAGTGGGGGAGAGCCCCTGAACGATCCAGGATGACCCTAGAACTGCAGACCTGGGCACCTGGGAAGATGGCAATGCCCTCAACAATACCAGAGAAGTTAGGAGGTGGGGGACGCTTTAGGGGGAAAGAATGAATTTGAGTTAAGAGCACATTCAACCGCCCTCTGCTCCTCTCCAGTCTCCAAGGGCATCCTTACCTCCAACTCCTCCTCCTTTTCCTTTCCACAATTTGATTCCAGGAATGTTGCCTTCTGCTACACAAGAGCAAGGCTCACATTGCCAGCCAGATGCCAAGACAGGGCTCACAGCCTTGGCAAGGCAGTAAAGGCCATCAAGTCTCCCTGAACCCCAACAGGTTTGGTATTCTGGGAGGAGCAGGGCAAGAAGCTTGCCTAGAAGAGGTGGCATTGAAGCCAGCCTTTGGAGGAGTCCCAGGAGGAAGGGAAAGTCAACTCAAGTTACCAACAAACATTTTTTTAAACCCTTAACTTCCTTTTTTTAATTTAGAATATTTTTCCATCATTACATGATTCAAGATCCCCACCCCTCTGCTTTTTCCTCCTCCTTCCCAAAGCCAACAAGCAGTTCCACTGAGTTATATATGTATCATTGTTCAAAACCCATTTCCATGTTATTACTATTTGCAGAAAAGCCATTCTTTAACATCAAAACCCTGATCACATCCCTATTGAACTACGTAGTTAGTTGATCATATGTTTTTCTAATGCATTTCTGCTCCCACAGTTCTTTCTCTGGATGTGGAGAGCATCTTTCCCATAAGTCCCTCAGAATTGTCCTGGGTCATTGCATTGTTGCTAGTAGAGAAGTCCATTACATTCAATTGTGCCACAGTGTATCCGTCTCTGTGTACAGTGCTCTCCTGGTTCTGCTTATGTCACTCTGCATCAATTCCTGGAGGTCTTTCCAGCTCTTCCTGAATTCCTCCAATTCATCATTCCTTACAGCACAATAGTATTTCATTACCCGCATATACCACAATTTGTTCAGCCATTCTCCAACTGAAGGGCATCCCCTCATTTTCCAATTTTTTGCCACCACAAAGAGCTCAGCTATGAATATTCTTGTACAAGTCTTTTTCCTTATTATCTCTTTGGGGTAAAAACCCAGCAGTGGTATGGCTGGATCAAAGGGCAGACAGTCTCTTAACACCCTTTGGGCATAGTTCCAAATTGCCTTCCAAAATGGTTGGATCAATTCACAACTCCACCAGTAGTGCATTAGTGTCCCAATTTTGCCACATGCCCTCCAACACTTATCGCTTTCCTTTGCTGTCATATTGGCCAATCTGATAGGTGTGACATGGTACCTCAGAGTTGCTTTAATTTGCATTTCTCTAATCTGAAGTGATTTAGAGCACTTTTTCATGTGTTTATTGATAGTTTTTATTTCATCTTGTGAAAACTGCCTATTCATATCCCTTGACCATTTGTCCATTGGGGAATGGCTTTATTTTTTTGTAGATTTGACTTAGTTCCTTATATATTTGGGAAAGTAAACCTTTGCCAAAGAGTTTTATCACAAAAATGTTCTCCCAGTTTGTTGCTTTCCTTCTAATTTTGGTTGCATTGGTTTTGTTTGTATAAAACCTTTTTAATTTGATGGAGCCAAGGGCTACCTTCCCCTCTGGTCTTGTTCATGAGAGGAGAGGTAGTATAATCTAGTAGCTAGAAAGCCAGCCCCAGAGCCAAAAAGACATGAATTCAAATCTAGACTCTGGACAGTATGACCTTGGGCCAGTCAGTTGCCCCCTCAGGGCCCTGGGAAATGCTCGAAGACTGTAAGTTGCAAAAAAGTTTGCCAACCTGCTTTGTAGGCAGAATTTCCTCACCTGGGAGTTTCTTCTATCAGTGAAATCACAAGTGCCATCCCTACTCTAATCTGCCCTGACCAGTGCCACTACCTCCCCTCTTCTGATCACTTGGTCCTTCTGAAAACCTAGGAAGGACAGATGGCCACATCCTGCTTCCCTCCACTGGGATTCACAGTTCCTAGCTGCTGAGCTCCAGTCTGCTCTGCACCCCAACACCCCCCACCTCCATTGTGCCATCAAGAACCCAGATCTTTGTATTCTTTATGTAAAATGCATTTTTATTGATACCTTTTGTTTCTCACATCATCATTATCCCAAGTATCCCTCCGTCACCCCCTCTCAAAGATCCATCCATCTCCTATAACAAATAGGATTTTCTTTTTGAGGGGAAAAAATCAGCATAATGGATTGATACCCTGAAAAAGGTTGGAAAATGGGCCCCGTGTAACACCTATGGACTTCCCACCTCTATAAAGGGTGGGCTATGACCATCTTTGCATAATAAAAGATTTATTTGGGGCAGCTTGGTAGCACAGTGGATAGAGCACCAGACCTGGAAGTAAATCTGACCTTTGGTACTTCCTGACTGTGTGACCCTGGTCAAGTCTCTTAACCCCAATTGCCTAGCCCTTGCCACTCTCCTGTCTTAGAACTGATACTAAGTCAGAAGATAAGAGTTTAAAAAATAAGAAGACTTATTCAAGACTTACTTGGGCTTTATAATTGATTGTTACATTTATTTTTGATTTTTTGCTGTGTGGTTGTTCTTTCTATTTACATTGGAGTTACCTTGTATCTTGTGTGCTTGGCTCTGTTTACTTCCCTCTGTAGCAGTTCAAAGAGATTTCTCCATTCTTCTCTATATTCATCACACATCATTTCTTGTTAAACTCTTACGTTCTGACTTAGAATCAATGCTGTGTATGAGTTCCAAGAGCAGTGAGGGCTAGGCAATGGGGGTTAAGTGACTTGCCCAGGGTTACACAGCTAGGAAGTGTCTGAGGCCAAATTTGAACCCAAGACCTCCCATCTCTCAATGCACTGGGCCACCTAGCTGTCCCCGCTCCTCACATCATTTCTTACAGTACAATAATATTCCATTACATTCATGTACCACAATTTCTTTGTCCAATCCCCGATTGATGGGCATCTGCTTTGTTTCTAATTCTTTAGCAATATATCGTGTTTCAGTTCAATGTCACAAACATTTATGAGGCCCCTGCCACATGGCAAGGCCTGAAGATACAAGGAAAAAAGGCAGTTCCTGTGCTCAAGGAGTTGATGCTTTATGGGAGGGGGTCTAGATGGGCACTAGCGTAAATAAACAGGGAAGAGAGCACAGAACTAAAGTAAGGGCAAAAGAAAGGGGTTTCCAGAGGACACAAAGAGAGGAGACTAGAGGCAGAGGGTTGCCCTGATTAAGTAGGAGGGACGGTACCCAGGAACTGCTCCTGGGCAGCCTGAAAAGGAATCCTGAGGGTTCTGAGCGAAACTATAGTGTAGTGGATTGCAAGGGGAATGTTTTTGTGATCATCACAGTCTGGCCTGAGAGTCCCAGCAAGGATTGGTAGAATCCTGAGGCCGGGCTGCCTGTAGAGGGAATAAGGTAGCATGAACAAATGCATCTTGCTTCAGACCCAGATGCATGCTGGTCCTTGCTCTCCAGGCCTATCTACGCCTTCTCTCATGCCTCTAGGAGCACTGGGCCAGCAGAGAAGAGAAAGATTCTTCAACCCTTCCTGAGGGTTTCAGCCCTTCTGTCATCGCTGCTGTCACTTAGCAGCTTCTCCTCCTCGAGCCCAGCAACTGAGCATCCAGCTTCCACTCAAATGCTTCTGGCGATGACGGACTCACTGCTTCCACCCGGGTCCCTCCTGACTGCCATTCCATGGGTCAGAGGCAATGGAACACAATGGAAAGATTCAAGAGACACGCTTGGCTCTGAATCCCTCCTCTCACTCTTACTAGGCGTGCAAGGATGGACAAGAAGTAGGTATTGAGCTATGTGATGTGCCAGTCACTGGGCTAAGGGCTAGAGAGCCAAGGAACCTCCCAAGGAGCTCGCGGACGCAGCCATCTCAACGGAAAGGAAGTGGAAGCTATTAGTGGACGTTACTTCGTCCAACTCTGCCCCTATAAATCCGACAACCTAAGAAAGGGAAATAGAGGAATCCTTACACAAATATAAACTGCCAGCTTAACAGAAGAGGAAATGGAAGACTTAAACAAGGCCACCACAGAAAAAGAAATTGGATAAGCCATCAAAGGACCCCCCACAAGGGCCAGATGGAGCCACAGGGAATTCCACCAAACATTTGAAGAACAACTACCTCCACTGCTACAGTATTGAGACCTAAACCAGGAAGAACGTAGACTGAGGAGCTCACATCGCAGAGGGAAGGTCGTCTCTCTAGTGACAGACAAACCAAGCTCCTGTGGTGGGCAGAATTTGAGCCAGGGAGACTGAGAAGCAGAAATGAAGACAAAGGGCATTACAGGCATGGGGCACAGCTGGTGCAAAGGCCAAAGGCATGGAGACTAGAGACAGAGTGTGGAAGGAACAGTGAGTAAGCTGTAGCTGTATCAGAGTGGGCGAAAGAACAGGGTAGAACAAGACTGGAAAGGTGGGAAGCGGCCAGGTTGTGGGGGGCTTTGAATTTGACTGGGAAGGAAATGGGGAAGCCCTGGAGCTTCTTGAGAAATGAGGTTGATATGGCCAGGCTTTTAGTAAAATCACTTTGGCAGCTTTGACTGGAACAGAGATTGGAGGAGATAATGTACAGCAGCTAGGTAGCATAGTGGATAGGACCCCAGACCCAGAGATTGGAGGAGCTGGGTTCAAATTCGGCTTTAGAGACTCTTCCTAGCTGTGTGACTCTGGGCAAGTCACTTATGCCTGGTTGCCCAGCCCTTGCTGCTCTTCTGTCTTAGAATTGATATGGGATGGTGTTGGGAGGGCATGACAGAGAGAGGCAGAGACAGACAGGGAGAGAGGAAGAGAGAGAGAGAAAGAGATGAGAGAGAGAGAGAGAGAGAGAGAGAGAGAGAGAGAGAGAGAGTGAGAGAGAGAGAGAGAGAGAGAGAGAGAGAGAGAGAGAGAGAGAGAGAGAGAGAGAGATGGAGAGGAAGAGAAAGAGAGGAAGAGAAAGAGGGGGAAGGAAGAGAGACAGACAGAGACTTGAAGTCAAGGAGACCAATTAGGCAGCCATCAAAATGGAGCAGGTAACGTGAAAAGGGCCACGAGGGAAGGGGAGATGTGGGAGCTGGATAGACTTCTAGGGCTATGGCTGCTGCTATAGCCCCTATACATATAGTCCTATATAGACCTCTGCCCTATCCTTGGACTTAACACTAGCTTACTGGCCTGGTGATTTGAATTATAAAATGATTAGACTAGGGACAGGAAGGGAATCTGAAATGTGTCTTTGTGCTTCTTGACTTAGAAGGTCTGTTTTATATCCTTTTATTATATTCATGTAGGTGTGGCAGCCCCAGCTACTGAAGATCAGAAAGGAAAACCCTTTCCATTGAAGCCCTCAGCATCAGAAACATACAGGATCTTATTGGTGGAAACCACATTACAGATGTGTTCATATCTGTTTTGCTGCTGCACCCTGAGGACCATGGGACCTTTCCATCTGACTCTCCAACTGAAGCCTTCCCTAAGTATAGGCTTCCCCTTTAGAATGTGAGCTTCTGGAGAGCAAGGACTGTCTTGCTTTTCTATTTGGGTCTGTAGTATTCAGCACAGTGCTCTGCATGTACAAAGTGCTTAATAAATGCTTCATTCATTTATTCTATCATTATATGTTTTTAAACTTTATTAAAGTGATTTAATTGGATTATGTGGTTCACAAGTGCCTGCTGCATTTTCCTTTTAAAAATAAATTTCATTTTGATTTAATAAGAAATTAAATTATTTTTACATGCATTTTGAATCTGGCCCTCACACTTCCTTCTCCTCTGCCATCCTTATTCCTCTGGATATTAATAATAGTCTAGTTGATATGCCCAACCTGGATTTCTGGACTCTCAGATAGTGTGGCTCACACTCCCAGCCCAGATCAGAGACTCTATTCCCTGTACCTAGAATGGAAAAGAACTGATGAAAAGGCCAAGGACCAGAATCTATCTCCTGGGGGTCATATGGCTTAGTGAGGTGGGGGAGGGAGGCCCTATAACAGTGATGGCAAACCTTTGGCACAGGTGCCAAAAATGGCACACAGAGCACTCTCTGTGGGCACACAGTCACCATCCCCTTACTCAGAGTTCCGTACTAAAAAGGTAGAGGGACTCTGAAGGAGCTGCTGTTCTCCCTCTCTCCATCATGCCTGATGACATTTTTTTATATCACTTGTATTTCTGCCCATCAGCCCAATGGAAACACACAGCAGGTAAGGTGGTTAGCTCACAGGTGGCAGAGTTGGAGGGGAGCAGAGCACTCTGGTCACTCCCCTCCCCCTCTATATACTCCCTGAGGACATTCCTCACTTCATCCACCCCTACACCCAGCAACCCAATGGGAATGCTTCCTTCCTTCCCTGTGTGTAGTAAAGGGGGGTGGGGTAGGGCATGGTGGGGGGAGGCAGGGCCCTGCACTCCATCTCTAAAAGCTTCACCATCACTGCCTTATAGCATGGATCTCTCATGAAGAGCTGTTAATGAAAGAGTCCCATCACTTCCTCAGATTCCCAAATGTCACCAAAATCCTCCCAAACAGAACTTCCTCAGGCCCCTCTTTTTTCAGCCCTTACCATCTGTCTTAGAATCAATAGTAAATATTAGTTCCAAGGTAAAAGAGAGGAAAGGGTGCTGCAATGCGAGTGAAGTGACTTGCCCAGGATCACATAGCTATGAAGTGTCTGAGACCAGATGTGATCTGAGACCAAGACTTCCCATTCCAGGCCTGAGTATCCACTGTGCCACCTGACTACTCCCACTTCAGACCCTTTTGAAGACCATACAGTCAACAGGAAAAGTCTCCTCTCAACCAAACTATTATAGGTCAAAGCAGAAACAGTTATAGAATGTTCTTGTATGCTCCTATCTCATGATTTTCCCAGGAAATCTTAAGGGTCCTCCCCACAGACAATGCCACCTCAGCTAACTAATGGGATCTCCCACTACGAATGCCAAGGCTAACAAATCAAGCTCCCACATTGGTCATAACCAAAAATGTCTGTCTCCCTCTGCATTATTAAGCTCATCCCCTTCTTTGGTAGGGGGCGAGTACCACATTTTCTCCTGAGTCTTTCTTGACTCGGTTTATCATTGTGCTAATCAGAATTCTAGTTTCGAGGTTGTTTTTCTGTTACTAGTAACTAGTAACTGTTGTTACTAGATGCATTGCTCTCCTAATTTAAAGGTCTTCTCAGTGTCCTCTAAAACAATTCATTTCATCATTTCTTATTACACAATAATCCATTACCTAATTTGTTTAGCTATTCCCCAATAAGAAAACATCTTTTTTCATTTCCAAACTTTTGTTTACTATGAAAAGAGCTAATATAAATATTTTTTCTACTTTATTTTCTTTGGAATAGAAGGTCTGGACAAGGAGGTGACATGGTGGATAGAGTACTGGCCTGGAGTCAGAAAGACTCATCTTCCTGAGTTCAATTCCAGCCTGATACTTAAAAGCCATGTAACTCTGGGCAAGTCACTAAACCTTGTTTGCCTCAGGTTCCTCATCCATAAAATGAGCTTTTTTAGAAGGAAATGACAAAGTGCTCTAGTATCTCTGCTGTAATCAAGGAAGAATGGCAAAAAGCAGAGTACAAGAAAACCCCAGATGGGGTCATGAAATCAGACATGACTAAAATGCCTGAATAATAATAAAATGTGCCAAACACTGTGCTTTGGACTAGAAATACAAAGAAAGACAAAAACATGTTTCCAGTCCTCCAGGAACTCACACTTTAATTGAGGAGACAACATACAAAAACTATGTAGGTATAAAATCTACACAGGATACCTTTGACCCAAAATAGTATAGTATAGTAGTAGTCTCTCGGTAACCGAGGATGACGATTGTCTTTGTGCGTTTTCATCTATGATAGATGAGTGTGCACAAAGACACTTGTGCGTGAAGGAGATTTAAGTGGAAAAGTCAATGCACAGAGACAGTCCCACTCTCTCGGTGTTGGAAGCCTGGGTCCATTGGCACGAAAAATCGTTACACCTGGAGACTTCCTCAACTGCATTGGATGGCCGTATGTTGTCCTTTGTGCTCCAACACACCCTAAGCACTCCACAGTGCTTTGCTGCATCGCCATCTCAGCCGTTGAACCTTCTTATTGGTTTCTTCCATCTGTTTGGCCGAAGCAGTCTTCACATGCTGGGTGAGCAAGGCCCTGGGTGAGCAAAGACCCAGAATACCACTACCACAAAGAGGTCAAAGAAAAGGAAAAGTATCTACCTGTATAGAACTATTGATAGTAGCTCTTTTTGTGGTGGCAAAGAATCCATCAGTTGGGGAGTGGCTGAACAAGCTGTGATTTATGACTGTAATGGAATACTATTGTGCTATAAGAAATGATGAGCAGGAAGCTTTCAGAAACACCTGGAAAGACCTACACAAACTGATGCAAAGTGAAATGAGCAGAACCAGAACATTGGACACAGTGACAGCAATGCTGAGCAATGATCAACTGAGAATGATTTAGGTGGTCTCAGCAATACAAAGATCCAAGACAATTCTGAAGGACTCCTGATAAAGAATACAGTCCACCTCCAGAGAAGGAACTGATGGAATTTGAATGTAGATTGAAACAGTCTATTTTTTCACTTTATTTTATTTGTGTGTGTTTCTATTTGGGGGTTTTGGTTTTATATGAGGATTCTCTTCCAGCATGACTAATTTGAAAATATGTTTTGCATGATCATACATGTATGGCCCAGATCAAGTTGCTTTCCATCTTGGGGAGGGGGAGGGAAGGTAGGGAGAGAGACAATTTGAATCTCAAAGTTTTGGAAAATATATGTTGAAAATTGTCATTGCTGAATGTACTACTAGCAACAATGCAATGATCCAGGACAATGCTGAAGGGCTTATGAGAAAAATGCTCTCCACATCCAGAGAAAGATCTGTGGGAGCAGAAACACAGAAAAAAAAAACAACAGCTTGATCACATGGGTTGATGGGGATATGATTGGGGATGTAGACTCTAAATGTACATAATATGGAAATAGTGCTTGATCAATGACATATGTAAAACCCAGTGGAATTGCTCATTGGCTATGGGAAGAGGGATGGGAGGAGGGGAGGGAAAGAACATGAATCATGGAACCATGGACAAATTTTCTTAATCAATTAAATAAAATTTTAAAAAGAGAAAAAAGAAAAAAGAAGGGTTGGGGAGGAAAGGTAATGAGTTCAATTTGAGACATGATGAGTTTAAGTTTACTGGAGAACATAGTTTGGGATGTCTAATGGGCAGTTGGAGTCTTGACACTGGAGGTCAGCAAAAAGGCTAGGTTGGATGAAGAGATCTAAGATCTAAAATAAGCAGCAGAGAAATGATAATTGATCAACAAGAGTTAACAGAGATCACTCAATGATGTAATCTAGGAGGATATTATTAGGGGGCAAAGAAAAAGATCTAACAAAGGGCACAAGAGAAGACTAGCAGGTAAGGTGGGAACCCAGGAGAGAGTAGAGTCCCAAAAACCTAGATAGAAGAGCGTTTCAAAAATAAAAAGTGGCCAAGAGAGTGCCCACCTGCAGATAGGTCAAGGAGGATGAGAACTGAGAAAATGCAATTAAGACTTGGCAGTCTGGTCAGTTTGGAGAGATTTGTTTCAGGTATGAGGAGACAAGAAGTTTGATGATCTCATCTGCCTCCATCTTTAGGTAGGGGAGCTTGGATCAAGCTCTGCAACTGAATAGTGAGGACAGGGCCTGCCTAGTTTTGGTTAGAGTGATGCTCCTCCTTCAAATGACAGGGACTGCTTCTAGGCTGGCTTTTCTGCCAGGAGACTTCCTCTGGGCAAAGGGCTCCTGGACCAGTCCTGTAGGCTCTGCCTAGAGTACCTTGCTCCTGCTTCTGGGTTTAAGGGCTATAAAGCTGGGCTTTGTCGAGCTTCAAAAATGCCTTCAGTTGGCTCCTGCCACAGGTCTTTCTCCTGACTCAGACTGAGCTGCTACTAGTTAATTAATTAATTAATTTATTTATTCATTCATCACACCTGGAGCTTCAATTCAGTCCTGTGCTGCTCTCTTCCTACTGGGCTTTAGGCACCAAAGACATCAAGGCTAATGTAGGACTGATCTTTGCCTTGGACCTTTCTCCTACCTCCAGGACCCAACAGCAGATGCAGATACTGGGAGTCCTTCAAGGCTACTTTGTGTTTCATTTTCACCTACCCCAATTTGTCCCTCAGATTGGGGATGTGGATTTGGTAGAGGCGTCCACAGGGGACTGTTTTTCTTTCTTTTTAGAGGGCATTTCCTTTTTAATAATATTTTATGTTTCCCCCTTAATTACATGAAAAAAATTTCAAATCTTAATTTTAAAAGTTTGAACCAAATTCCCTCCCATCCCTGAGATAGCAAGAAATCTGCTATAGATTTTATATGCATAATAGTGTAAACTGTCTTTCCATATTAATCATTTTGTAAAAAAAAAAAAGATCTTGAACGAAAGAAAAGTGAAGAAATAAAGCAAAATATAGTATGTTTGGGTCTGTATTCAGACTCCATCACTTCTTTCCCTGAGGGTGGTTGGCATTTTTCATTATGAATCCTTGAGGATTCTCTTGGATCACTGTATTGCTAGGAATTTCCAAGCCAGTCCTAAATGTTCATCACATCATATTGCTGACACTATGTACAATGTTCTCCTGGTTCTGCTCACTTCACTTTGCATCAGTTCATGTAGGTCTTTCCAGGTTTTTCTGAAATCATCCTTCTCATCATTCCTTATAGTACAATAGTGTTCCATTACAATCATATGCCACAACTTGTTCAGCAATTCTCCAGTTGGTGGACACCCCTCAGTTTCCAATTCTTAGCCACCAAAAAAAAAGAGCTGTTAAAAATATTTTTGTACAAAGAGGTCCTTTTCCTTTTTAAAAATTCTCTTAGAAGGCATTACTAAGCTCTGATGAGGTATTTGTGGGTGATATGAGCTCCTCTCAGTTCTAGCATAACCTCCACCATCTTTCCAGCCCTTTTGTATCTTAAACAAAAAAAAAAAACCCTTGGAGTTGCCAGACTAGGCTACTTAGTCTACAAGGCAGAAACAACAAAACTTGAAGACTGACTAGATACAGAGGGTGAGAGAAAGTGAGGAGTGAAGCTAAGACCTCGGTTGGGAATCTGGGTGGCTGGGAAGATGGTGATGCCCTAGAGGGTACTAGGGTACTTAGGAAGAAGGCAGGGTTTGAGGGAATGGATTATAGCAATGGCGCCTAACTCAAATAGAAAGGAAAGCTACCACTCTATAAAGATCCATGCAGGCTGCATATTGACCTAGTTTCAAAATATAATGTTATCCATGTTTTATTGTATATTTATTTCACTATTTCCCAATCCTATTTTAAGCTAGCTGTACTTGGGAATGTGACTATACATGGGCCCCATGTTTGATACCTCCAGATACAGGATGGACTGGAGTGGGTAGAGACTTTAGGCAGGGAGATGTCCAACGGGCTCTTGCAGTAGGCTAGGTGTGAGGAGATGTGGGTCTGCAACAGGGTGGTGGCAGTGTCACTGGAAAGAAGGCATGCAGAAAAGATGGCGGGATGGTAAAACCAACAGGCCTTGGATATGGGGAGACCATGATTGGGAGAGAATTGAAAGTAGAGAAAAACACAGAGGTTGTGATCTTGGGTTACTGGGAGGAAGGTGGTACCCTCAATAGTAAGAGGGGATGAGGAGGAGGCTAATGAGTTCATATTTGGACATGTTAACTTGAAGATGTCTATGAGATATCCAGTTTGAAATGCCAAATAGCAGCTGGAGATCTGAGGCTGGATTTCAGCAGATAAAGATTGGATATAGAAGCATTACCAGCATAGAGATGATCATTGAATCCATGGGAACTGATGAGATCTCCAAGAGAAATAGAGAAAGAAGAGAAGAAGGAACAGAGCCCTGAGGGGTGGCCAAAGTTAGTGGCTGGGATCTGGATGAAGATTCTGCAAAGAAGACAGAGGAGAAATTGTCAGACAAGTGGGAGGAGAGCCAGGATCCATCGATTGAGTAGTGTCCCCAAAGCCTAGTGAGAAGAGCGTATGGAGGAGAAGAGGGTGATTGACAGTGTTTAATGCTACTGAATTGAAGTTAACAACAAACAGGAAGGATGAAGATTGGAAAAGGTCATTAGATTTGGTGATTAAGAGATCGCTAGTTACTTTGAAGAGAACAGTTTCAATTGAATGAGATCAGAAGCCTGACTAAAGAGGGTTTATGAGAGAGTGGAGACAGTTTCTACAAGAATGTTAGCCAAGAAGGGGAGGAGAGATATGGGAAGATAGCTAGCAGGAATTGTAAGATAAAGTGAATCAGAATGGGTATGTTTTGTAGGTGGCAGGGAAGCAGTGGAGAGACATTAGATTAGAGATACCATGAGCAATTGACTGGAGAAGTTGAACAGAGATGAAATCAAAGGGTTAGATAATAGAGTGCAGTGAAGAGGGGTTGACACTGGCAAGAAGGTCTGTGTCTTTGTGTGACAGAGTAAAGGAGGACAATATAGGGGGAAGATCTAGGTGAAATAAGATGGTGAGAAAGGGGGGAGGGAGGGGAGCTCTTCAGCAGAGCAGTTTGGCATGAGGTGGAGAAGAGAAGTTCTGGAAACTTCATTGAGAAAAGTTGAATGCTGAATTACTTAGGGGAGAGAATTGCTGAGTTGCAGTGAGGGCTCAGGCAGAGGGTTTGTGAAGGTCTTAGAGCTTCCCAGAATTCCAGAGCAGGACCAGCCAGATTCTAGTGTTATCCTAGGGAACTGGTAAGGATATTTACTGCCCTTATCCGTTGTGTCTGACTCTTCTTGATTACATGCCAGCTGTGGGGTTTTCTTGGCAGTTACTGGAGTGATTTGTCATTTGTTTCTCCAGCAGATTAAGGTAAACAGAAGTTAAGTGACTTGGCCAGAGTCATACAGCTATTAAGTGTCTGAGACAGGATTTGGACTTAGATACTCCTGTCTCCAGGCATAGGGTATACACTGTGCCACCCAGATGCTCCTATCTAGCAGCAGCATTCCTATTGCTACATCTCCCCTAAATGGACATGCAGCCTCTGCAGGAAGGCTTCCAATGACAGGGCTCACTCCCCTTCTACTTGGAGACAAAGGTCCGCGTTTAGAAGTTCTCGCTGCTGAAGCCTAACTGGCCCCTTTGGACTGGTCTTGGTTCTGGCTCTTGCCCCTTCTCCTTCCTGCCGCCGGGGTCCCGCATGCCCCAGGCTTGGGTCAACGAGGATCCTTCAGTCGAGCAAGTGGAGCTGAGTCCTTGCAGATGGGAAAACTGAGTCCAGCCCAGCTTTGGGGGGGCGGGACATATAGGAGCACAGTTGAGAAAAGGCAGGGGCTACGGGAAGGGCGGGGCTGCGTGATCCCGCCCATGAACCTCCTTCCTTCCCTTATTCTCCTCGCCCCCTGCCACGCCCCCAATCTCCCTCTCCCACTACTCTCCCCAGACATTGTCCCGGCTCCTCCCTCTTTCACTCCTCTCCCCTCCAGCCCCGCCCTACCCTGTGACCCAGCCCCTTCACCTCCCTTCTAGGCCCCGCCTCCGCACTGGCCCTCTGGACTCCATTTCCCAGGATCTCTCGCGGTGGGGTCCTGGAGAGGCGGGTATATCTTAGCGGATGCCTGCCCGGAAGACCTTATCAGCCCCGGCGCGGCACGGACAACCATCAGCGCGAGGACCCCGGGCCTCCCTCCTCCGGGGCGCCCGCCCGGCCGGCCTGGCCGAGAGTCCGAGAGGACGCGGGAGGGAGGGCGGGAGGGGGCGGACGGACGGAGGGCCGGGGAGGGGCGGCGGGCGCGGAGCGGAGCTCGTCAGAGCGGGCGGCGGGGTGCGGAGGGCGCAGAGCCCGAGGAGCGGCGGCAGCGGCGGCGGCCCAGCCCCGGGGAGGCAGCAGAGGCAGCCCGGAGGGCAGCTCAGAGGAGGCGGCGGCGGAGTTGGAGGAGGAGGAGGGGGAGGAGGTGGCGCCCCGACCCCCTCCCGCCCGCCCCCGCCCGCACTGTGCGCGCCCCCGCCATGCCCGCCCTGGCCCCGCCTCCGGGCGCCCAGAGGGGTGTAGACGAGGTGTAGACGGCCCGCTGCTGGTGTAGACGCCCCGCCCCGCCCGCGGTCCGACATGGAGCAGCGGCGGGAGGAGCCGCCCCCGGGCCCGCCGGGCTCTGGGCCTGGCCCTGGCCCCAGCGTGCAGCCGTCCCCGCCGCTGGACTTCACCGTGGAGAACGTGGAGAAGGTGAGTCGGGGCACGTGGCATGGGGTGGGCTCAGGGCAGGAGAGGGCATAGCCCCCTGGCACCCGGCTCAGCATGATTAGGGGTCTCTAGGATGGGCACGGCCTGGGGCAGCCCAGGCCCCCAGCTACCAGTTGGGGAAGAGGAAGCACAGGAGATTTCGAGCTCCAAGTGCTGGTCGGGGCAGCTCGGGGCACCAGCTCGAGCCCTGGCACCCCTGGCAGGGGTGGGCATGGCCAGATGCAGCTGTGATGACTGGTGCAAGGCTGCCCTGGCACCCTGGGTCGTGGTGGGCATGACAGGCTCCGTGGAAATCAGCAGCCCCAAGCACGAGGCTCAGAGGCCCTAGCATGCCTGGCCACTCTGGAGATCTCCACTCAGTAGTGCCAGGGGGCAGCCAGGCTGCTTCTCCCTTTGATGGGGCAGACCCTTCCTGCTTTAGAACCAGAGGGGATGATTCTTGGGCCCTCAGCCCCAGAGCGCCATTCTGAAAGTTCCTACCTTGGCATCCAGGGAGCCCTAACCCCAGGGTTTCTTAGAGCTGGCTTCCTGCCCCATCACCTGGCCACTCACCCACCTCCTCCTGGAGATGACTGTTCAGGCCTTTGCTAGTGTAAACTGAGGATACAGAGACCTCCAAGAGGGGCTCAGAGTGAGTGTGGGGATACTAGGGAAAGACTCCCCAGGGTCCTGACCTCTAGGCCCCTGGTCAGTACCTAGAAGATACCCTCCCTGCAGGGAATGAGTGGCTAGCATCTCTAGGCATCTTCAGCTCACACCAGGGGCTTGCTGGTCCAGGCCTTAAAGAAGAAAAGTGAACAAGGGTCCCTACCCTCCCCTCTGGCCCCCAAGGACTCCTGGGCCTTCTCCCTTTGTTCTCTGTGGCAGTTTTCTGGAGCCAGAGTCCTGCCTGTAGGCCTGGCCAGCCTTGAGGAGGCCAAATGAATGGGAAGCCAGTGGCTGAGCTCAGGGGTTCAGGAGAGAGTGACAGGAGAGGCAACTGAGACCAGCAAGGGCAGAATTGGCCTTGCCACCTCCATTAGGCCACCATGAGGTGGGCAATGAAACTGGCATGAGAATGGAGGAGCTGCTATCTCTGATTTGCCCTGAGCTGGGTCTTCCCCTCCATGGGGAAGAGGCTGTGAGGCCTCCCTCCTCCCTACCTGCAGATTCTTGGAGACGGTCTTTCTCTAGCCCTTTCCTAGGCCTCTTTGGCTCTGCTTAGGGTCTTGCCACAGAGTGCCCCGTCCTCTTATGATGGCGGTAGCCCTCCCTACCCTGTACTTCTCCTTCTCTTGCCACCCCTGAGTGGAGTCCAGCTGGACCTGTGCACAAGGCTCCAGGACTGTCTGCCGTGGCCTGGCACTTCCCAGCTCCCTGCTGGGATTAGGGACTTGAAAGGAAAGGGGCAGAGAGCCAGCCAACCCTACAGATACTGCTGCTCCACAGGCTTGCACTGTGTTTCCTAGGTGTGTCCAGACATCGTGCTTTGAGGGGGAAGAAGGCCTAGAGGGGCTCATGTCAGCCAGGCTTGGTGCCATTCTTTGGCCCCAAGAGCCTCCTGCACACAGACCCCTGTCACCCAGAGGGCTCTGGCAGAAGGGGGTCATCTGGGAATCAAGCAGCCAGCAACTGTGCCAGGGCTTCTGGGAGAGTCCAGGGTCTTCTCCCTGCCTTCCAGCCCATCCCTGTGGCTCCCTCAGGCCCTGGCATCCCTTAGCCAGTCTCACTCTTGCAGCCTTGTTGTCTTTGACTGTGGTATCAGAGGGTTGTAGAACTTAGAACTGCAAAGTCTCTTAAGCTGTTGAGTCCAAGACTCGGGTTCTGCCAGTGAGGCCCTGAGGCCCAGGTAGGAGAAGGTACTGGCCACAGTCCCATAGGGGTGAAGCACAGGACTAAGATTCAACCCCAAGACTCTTGGAGTCCTCTTAGTCCAGCGTTCTGTTCCTGGGGTGGGGAGAGAGGGCAGGAAGCTGCTCAGGGGTCAAGATTTCCTCCCCAAGAGTACTTGTTTCCTAGGGCAGCTTGATGCAGAGGGCTTAGATTTAAAACCCTCCTTAGGCCATGGGCAGCTCCCTTTCCCTCCCCAGACCTGAAGATATTGGATCAGATGACCCCTCAGGGTTCTTCCAGTTCTAGAGTGTTCTAAGACTCCTTCAGCATCCCGTCTCCTGCCTGCCTTTAGCTGAGGCTTTTCCTGGCCTAACCCCCCTCTCTAAGCTGGCTGTGGTGTGGAGTGCCAAGGAAACTTGCCACACCAGACAGAATGCCAGAGGAGGGCAGTCGAGGTGGAGCAGAGCCTGGGAGAAGCCCCTGGAGACTTCAGGGCAGACCCCCAAACTGACCTGAGCATCCGAGGACCTGGGCTACAGAAGACTTGGGGGCAGAGCCAGGAGCACGGTTGGGAGAGGGTGCAAAGGGCCAGATAGGCCGCAAGGCAGGAAAAGAGGCCTCTCTCGGGCAAATACCAGATGTTTAGAGGCGGGCATGTTCCTGAGTCTCTGATGGGTCGATTTGGGGAGCCTCCCCCAGGAGCTCCCTGTACCAGAAACATTAGGGGTCCAGCTCCTACTCCTGTCCCTCTACAGAGTAGTTGCAGGCTGAGGGGCACTACTAGCAGCAAGGGGAATCGGGAAGATGCTTCTGGAGGCAGCAGCTCTGGGGAGGAAGGCCTGGAAGAGCTGGCCATGAGGGCAGTGGGTCTTGTCATGCCCACAGACAGGTTCTGAGGTTCAGTGATCTGGGGCAGGCGTGCAGGGCGGAGGAGAAGGCCCGTGAGGCTGCCCTGTGCTGACACCCAGTGTCCTGCGCTCTCACCCTCCCCAGGCCCTTCACCAGCTCTACTATGACCCTAACATCGAGAACAAGAACCTGGCCCAGAAGTGGCTGATGCAGGCCCAGGTCTCCCCTCAGGCCTGGCATTTCAGCTGGCAGCTGCTGCAGCCCGACAAGGTGCCGGAGATCCAGTACTTTGGGGCCAGCGCCCTGCACATTAAGATCTCCCGCTACTGGAGTGACATCCCGGCCGACCAGTACGAGAGCCTGAAGGCTCAGCTCTTCGCACACATCAGCCGCTTCGCCAGCGGCTCCAAGATCGTGCTGACTCGGCTGTGTGTGGCGCTGGCCTCCCTGGCCCTCAGCATGATGCCCGAGGCCTGGCCCTGCGCCGTGGCGGACATGGTGCGCCTGTTCCAGGCCGAGGCCTCCCCCGGCGACGGGCAGGGCCGCTGCTTGGCCCTGCTGGAGCTCTTGACTGTGCTGCCTGAGGAGTTCCAGACCAGCCGGCTGCCCCAGTACCGCAAGAACCAGGTGCGGGCCATGCTGGCGCAGGAGTGCGGGGCCATCTTCCCGCTGCTGGAGCAGCTGCTGCAGCAGCCCAGCCTGCCCAGTGCCATCAAGCAGAAGGCACTCAAGTGCTTCTCCAGCTGGGTGCCCCTGGAGGTGCCTCTGCTGGACTGTGAGCGGCTGATCCAGGCCGCCTTTAGTGCCCTGCGGGACCCTGAGCTCTTTGACAGCAGCGTGGAGGCCATCGTCAATGCCATCTCCCAGCCCGATGCCCAGAGGTGAGTGCCTGCTGACAGCCGATTTGGCTGGTGACAGAATGGGGGTGGCATTGCTTATACATGTAGGAGCTCGAACCCAGGCCCAGCTGGTGGTGTGGTGGATAGAATGCCAGGCATGGAGTCAGGAAGACCCGAGTTCAAATGTGGTCTCAGACACTTACTAGCTGTGTGACCCTGGGCAAGTCACTGAACTTGTGTTTGCCTCTCTAAGATGAGGATGATAAATGGGGCCATGGTCACACCAGCCTTGCAGGGTCATGAGGATCAAATGAGATAATATTTGTTACAAGTGCTTAGCACGTGTGGCAGGAACTCAATAGGCGCTGCTCCCTTCCTGTCCTTCCCTCCAGCTCCAGAGGCAGGTCTCTGGCCTTTTATCAGCACGGCCTGTGTCCCAGAGCCCCCAGGGCCAGCCAGGAAAGGCCCCAAAGGCCCGAGTGTGGGCAGGCTGGGGAGGGGGCTGTCCTCTGGGAGCTGCAGCCAGGCCTGCCATTCTGGGCCTTGCCAGGCATCCGGATGATGCCCGTCCTCCCCCAAGGAGGGAGCCCACGACTGTCTGAGCTCCCATTGGCTGATGTTCCCTTGGTTGCTTAGCAACACTCCCCATTTTCTCCGCTCGCCTCTCAGAGCTCTAATTGCAGGTCTGGGTTGAGCTCAGTGTGAGAGGCAGCCAGGAAGTCAGGTGCTGCTGCCGCCACTGCTGCTGCTGCCACTGCCATCACCCCCACAGCCCAAGGGGCTGAGCCCTGCCCCCAACTTGGGGAGGGAGCAGGGAGAACAGGCGGCCTCCCCAGGGGCTGTCAGCCTGCCTTACCCTGGCCCAGCCTGCCGATCCCAGCCACACATACTGCCCTTGCCCATGCTCACCCACTCTGCCTCGATATAGCAGCCTGGGCTGACCTGTCTGCCAGGCTACGGGCCTCCCTGAGAAGGGAGTGGCCTGGCCTGCCTCAGGCATCCACATGTGCCCTGTCCCCTGAGCCTGGCTCTTTCCTGCTCTGGGTGTTCATCCTAGAGCACGGGGACCCTCCCACTTCCGCCAGGGGTGTCACTCTCCTCTCCCCACCCCCCAACCTGTCCTGTCCTGTCCTGTCCTCTCCTCCTTCCATCTCCCTCCCTCCTCCTCCACAGCTGCTACCACCCATCACTGGCTTTTCCTGTGCCAAGACAACAAGTCTTTGAAGTATATTTTTAATCCTGGTATAGCACATCAGCCTAGGGTGAGGGGGCAGGCTAGGGGCATTGAGAGAGTGGGAAGAAAGACTCCTAAGGCCTCCTGGGCTAGGCCCAGCTTAGAGGAAACTTGTGCCACATTTCCTTTTGCTTCATCAGCAGACATTCAAAAATTAAAAATTGATGCTGACCGTACATTGCTTTGTGCTCAGGCCCCCCGAGGCCCCCACCTTCCCTGGTTGCCTCTCTGCCCTACTTGGGTCTCTTGGTCTCCAAAGAGATAGGTGAGTGAGCTTGGCTAGCCTCCCCTTGGGCTGTGGCCATGTCTCAGAGCCCTTCCCCATGTCCTCACAGCTCCAGCCAAGCAGCATTCTTCAAGGGAAATCAGAGGCCCCAAGCGTGCCCCGAGCTCCAGGCTAGGGGGCAGGAGACCTGGGTTTTGTCTATCATCCACTGCATTACGTGGGACCAGTCACTTGTTTTCTGGGCCCCGGTTTCCTTCCCCTGTAAATTGTGAATAATCTAGCCTGCCTCACCTTTCTCAGGGGTTCGGAGTAGAGTGCTTGCAGTGCACCAGGCGTTGCCCATCACTGGCAGGCCCATGCTGGGCAGTGGCTGAAGGATCTCATTGTCTGTGGGACCTTGGGTGTCAGGGCAGCAAGGGGTGACGCCATCTCCACTGGCACCAAGAGGAACGAATGCTCTGAGACAGAGCTTGGGGGAGGGAGCTTAGCCTCCCCACCCCCCAGGCTCAAGAGAACTTGTAGCTTAGTGTTCAATGCCCAGGGGCAGCTACCACCCTTGCCCTTTGCCAGCCTCTCTGACCTGTTCTCTCTTCCTCTCCCCCCTTGCTTTCCCCATTCATGAGCTGCCATGGAAATGACACCCATGTGGGCAGCTCAGCCTTCTTCGGGGAAATCGGCTCTCCTTGACCCAGTCTGGGTATGGAAACCCAGGCTTTGCTATTGCTCTGACCCAGGCACACTGTGTCCTGAGGACTCTGGGCTGTGCCCTGAGGTGGCCTCCCTGGTGAGCAGGTGTCCTTGCCAGAGTTTTCCTGTGGAGACTGCCAGCCAGGGAGGGGAGAGCGATCCCTGGGGTCTCAGGCAGTGGAAGGCTGCTCCTCTTCCCATTGTTCTAGTACCTTTCTTCAAAAGCCTTTTTGGAAAAATGCTTGTTCGTCCATCCATGGATATTCCTCTCTGTGGACTCAGTGCCCCACAGGGTGGAGGAGGGTGTACTACAGAGACCTGGCCTCGGGACAGAGGGGCTTTTGGGGTAAGGGTCCTGACCCTTTCTTGGACAGAGGAAGCAGGTAGAAGAGACTTGGCAGAGTTTTGGTCTCTCCTCATCAGCGGAGGAAGAGATTATAGGGTTCTGGTCACTCTCTGGGGGCAAAAGAAGAGACTTGCAGGGTCTTGGCCTCTTCCCTATAGGCAGTTCTGGTTGAGAACCCCTTGGCGGTCTAAGGCTAAGAGTCTGGGAGAGCCTCAGGTGGTTGTCCCCACAGGTATGTGAACACATTGCTCAAGCTGATCCCCCTGGTGCTGGGGCTGCAGGAGCAGCTTCGACAGGCGGTACAGAATGGGGACATGGAGACGTCTCATGGGATCTGCCGAGTTGCTGTGGCCCTGGGGGAGAACCATTCCAGGTGAGTCCCAGGGACACGTGGAGAGAGGAGAGGAAATGTGGGGGTGTGAAGCCAGTTGCTTTGGCATGGATGATGAGGCCCGAGTCAGTGGCAAATGAGAAGTGAACCCTTTTTCTGAATGGCTGTTTGTGCTGTGCTAGCCTGTTAAGAAACAGAGCAGGAGAACATGGTGCTGAGGACAGCACTGTGTTGGCAGGGGGGAGGCCTAGTTAGAATCCCCCAGGTGGTATCAAAGGAAGGGTTGGGCACACCATGGTAATTCCAAGGGGCAGGAGGAGGAGTAAGAAAGGGTCAGGACAAGAGAAGGGAGGGAGGGCTGCTCCACAGTTCCTTTGCTTCCTTTTCCTCTGCTGAGGAGAATAATCTTGGGACTGAAAAAGACAGCGAAAATGGGAGTTGAAACCAGAGTTCAAGGTTTTTAATTTTTTTTTTTAATTTGGTCAGTTTCAAACATTATTCCTTGGTTACAAAAATCATATTCTATTCCTCCCTCCCCTCCCCCCACCGCTCCCATAGCCAACGTGCAATTCCACTGGGTATTACATGTGTCCTTGATCAGAACCCATTTCCATGTTGTTGGTGTTTGCATTCGGATGTGATGAGTTCGACTTTTAAGACCTACATGGATTACTCTGAGGGCCCTGAAAGAACTGGCAAATGTGATCATTAAATTGATTAGCAATGAAATTTGAAAGATCCTGGAGAATGCCGGAGGGACAGGAGAAGCTCAGATACCTCAATTTCCCTAAAAGAGAAGAAGTCAGAGTCTGTCGGCTCTCAGCCAGAGCTTGATTTCAGTTCCTGGCAGACTTCTCCAGCATCTTATTAAAGGCATAGCTGGTGTACATCCTGAAAAGGAAGCAGTGACTGAGGGGCCAACAGGCTCACCAGATTGGTTACCAGACTGGGGGGATAACATAGCACATGGTCATCTCTTTAGCAACTCCAGTGGCTAAGGTGGTGAGGTTTGAGCTAGACCAGAGCAGTCTTGGGAATTTGAAACCAATTGAAGGTCCCGACCCTGGACGTAGTCACTAATGGTTTGACGTCAGCTTGGCTGACGGTCTCCAGTGGCATGCCCCAGGGAACTGTCCCTAACACTGAGCTATTTAATAATTGTGTCAGAGACACATAATTGTGCTTAGAAAATGTACAGATGCCAAAAAGCTAGAATGGATAGGTAGTGAACTGACTGGTCTGAATCACAAGACAGGATGATCTGGAAGCCTAGCCTGTTGGGCTGCATATTAGGAGAGGAAATGTAATGAGTTTAAAACTGAAGCCTTGTGCTTGGGTTCTGACACTATGGGAACATGCTTGAAAAGCTGTGGATCAGAAGGGTCTGGGGATTTGAGTGGCCTTCAGGCTGACTATGAGTCATCAGCCCAAGATGCCAGCCAGGATAGTCAGGGCCATAGTAGGCTATGTTAAGGAGGCAGAGCCCCATCAGGCTCTTCAGGTCAGCACTCTGTTGAGAGCCATATAGTTTAACAAGGCCATTCATCAGTTGGAACACATCCCTCCTGGGGGGTGGCAAAAGGCATAAAGACTAGGACATGATCCATTCAGCTCATCAGACATACTGAGCCCTTCCTGTGCTAAGCACTGGGGGGAAAATGAGGCAGTGTTTGTTTCCATGAACTCATGCTCTAATTGGGAGAGAGTCAGGAAATGTTTAAGTGCCCACTCTGTGCCAAACACCATATTAAATGTTGGAGTTGAGTTGCAGAGCAAATGGCAAGGCCCAGGATCAAGAAGGCATAGGGGCCGAACTAGTGTTAAGGCCCAGGAATCTTAAATCTCGATGGGGAATAGGTTTTGACAAATGGGTTTGTGGTGAGGAAGTGGAAGCAACTCTTGTTCAGAGTTGGGCCAAGAAAAGGAGGAAAGACTTAGGACAGTAGCTTGAGGGGTCCACAGGATCAGGGTAGGTCATGGGTGAAAACCTGACCGTGTCTATGGCAGCAGAGATCAGTGATAAAGAGGGTTGAACATGGGGATTGGCCAAGCATGAACTAAGGGGCAGATTCCTAGGTGGGACAGTTTGGGGGGAAGAGGAACACAAATGGAAGGCTTGAATTTGGGGAAGAGAAGGCCTGCCCCCTGGCCAGAGAGCAAGGGAGGAGGCAGCACTCCCAGAGCAGCCTCAGTTTTCTCAGCAGAGTATGTAAATGATGAGAGTTCCTCAGCTGAGAGTGAATGGAGGGTAGATCTGAGGAGAGCACAGGCTCTAGGAAGAGCAATGGCTACTCCAGGGAGGAGCCAGAGGATGACCATAGAACGATGAAGGCCCAGCTGATCTCAAAGAACAGGGGCAAGTGAGACTGCCCCTAGCAGCAGCTCTTGAGTCAGAAAGACCACCACAAGTAATGGGAAGGGCCCAGCATTGAGGTTAGACTAAGTGCAACTGGCAGTAATCAGAAAAAAGGTTTGAGGGTTGGGTCAGGATCAGCCTCTAAAAGGATGGTGACGAGCAGGTCAGATGGCCTGAGAGGCAGATGGGAGAGGATAGGGTCAAAGTTTAGAATAAAGGAAGTGGGTCACACCAGGGTCCAACTGTCCCTTGGGGATATGGGATCATCCAGGAAGATGGATGGACTGAGAGGCCACAGAATTGGAGAAGACATTGGAACCGAGGGCAGAGGTTGGAGTGGAGGAAATCACTGTCTAGGAACAGAGTGACCTGTGGGCTTGGGGCCCAAAGAAGATCAAATTGAGCAGTTGAATGGGTGACAAGTATAAAGGAATTGGTCCTCAAGGGAAGAGGGATGAGCTGTGATAGCAAAGGGGCTGGGTGGACCTCCTCCTTATGGCTGAGTGCAGGGAATGGGGTACAGCCTGTTGAGGGTGGGTTTTCTATAATGGGAAGAGGTAAAGAGCCCCGGGGTCAATGAGCACCTGTTAGCCATTCAGTGAAGATGTCCTTGGACAGAAGACTGGACTCTGGAAAAGCCACCAGGGCTAGAGAAATATGACCAGAACAATCCCCAAACAAAATGGGTTGCCTTCGGGGGTGGGATGAGGTGAAAGCAGTTTCCTTCTCCCTTAGAGGGCTATAATTAGTTCTGGGGGAAACTGAGTTGAGTCTGTCCCATCTTAGAGATTCCTCAGGAGGAAACTTGGCTCTTATCTCCTTGGCATCCCATCCCTCTGCTCCCTGCCCCAGATGAGCCTCCTGTTGGGTGAACCCCATCTCCCGTAAGTCTTTGACCAGGTAGAAGAACTTCCCCTTTGCCCCCTGTGCCAGGGCCCTGCTGGACCAGGTAGAGCACTGGCAAAGCTTCTTGGCCTTGGTCAACATGATCATGTTCTGTACGGGCATCCCTGGCCACTATCCAGTCAACGAGACCACCAGCTCCTTGACTCTCACTTTCTGGTATACCCTGCAGGTTAGTTTTCTGTTTCCTTTGGTGGGATGAGGTGGTGAAGGAGGGGTCCAGTCTAGGTTGGGAGCCCTGGAGGTCACATATCATGAAACTTCCATTCTAAGGAGTCTAGCCCTGAAGGTGAGATGGAGGGGGGAGCAAGGGAGGTCAGGCCCAGAGGCATGGGGGTGGGGGCACAGTGGGAAGGTTTCTGCCTAGTTTGGAGGTGAAGCTGCCTGTCAGGCAAACAAGTGAAGCTCCTGAGGGGTCCAGGCCACATGAACTTGATTCTGCTTCCCTGACAATCCCAGGATGACATCTTATCCCTGGAGGCGGAGAAGCAGGCCGTGTACCAGCAGCTATACCGCCCTGTCTACTTCCATCTGGTGGACGTGCTCCTGCACAAGGCTCAGTTTCCAGCAGATGAAGAGTACAACTTCTGGTCATCCGATGAGAAGGAACAATTCCGGATCTACCGGTGAGCTGCTCCCTGAGCCACTGACCCCTGATTGCTGGAAGCCTGCCTGAGGCCTGGGCAGGCTGGGGCCATATTGGTCTGTGTGTGGGCAGTCCCTAATGGCAGCTCTTCCTAGGGTGGACATTTCGGACACACTCATGTACGTCTACGAGATGCTGGGGGCAGAGCTTCTGAGTAACCTCTATGACAAGCTGGGCCGTCTGCTCACCAGCTCTGAGCAGCCTTGCTCCTGGCAGGTACTCCCCCAACCTCGGCCTGTCTTCTCCCCCATCCTTCCCCCTGCAGAGCCTGGGTCTCAAAGGGCCTCCTACAGCCCCTAGTCCAAACTAGAACTAAGAATCCCCAGACACGCCTGGCGCCCCTTCCCCTGCCGTGCCCTGGCCACCTGCCCCTAACCCTCGTGTCCACTGGCCTGTCGTCCCCGCAGCACACTGAGGCTCTGCTCTACGGCTTCCAGTCCATCGCGGAAACCATTGATGTCAATTACTCAGACGTGGTGCCAGGACTCATTGGCCTCATCCCTCGCATCAGCATCAGTAACGTGCAGCTGGCGGACACCGTCATGTTCACCATTGGTGAGAGGCGGGTGGGCTCTGGGCACTGGGCTGCAGAGCCTGGCGCACCTGTGGAGAGCCCTGTGGGCACCTGCCCCATCCCTCATCTTCTCCTCCCCAGGGGCCCTGTCTGAGTGGCTGGCAGACCACCCGGTCATGATTAACAACGTCCTGCCCCTCGTGCTTCATGCCCTGGGAAACCCTGAACTCTCGGTGTCCTCCGTGTCCACCCTCAAGAAAATCTGCCGGGAGTGCAAGTATGACCTCCCTCCATATGCAGCCAACATTGTGGCTGTGTCCCAGGTAGGGAGCAAGAGTGGAGGATGGGCTGGGGGAGGGTTTGCCCCACCTCCACCCCCTTGCTGATGGCTTGGCTGTGTCGTTCTCTCCTCAGGATGTGCTGATGAAGCAGATTCACAAGGTATGGCCTTGGGCAGCAGCTGGGAGGCAGGGAGGACAAGGATGGCTGTGCATGGGGGTGGGGAAGAGCCGAGGCTCGGGGTCTAGCTGTGGAGCCTTGTCTTGAAAGTGACAGTACTCCCTGTTCCACTCTCCTCCTGGCCTTTGGCTGTAGGTGTGGGGGCTCTTTTCCCAGCCCTGTCCCAGGGGCTGAGCATTCTCTGTTTCGGCCCACAGACAAGCCAGTGTATGTGGCTGATGCAGGCCCTAGGATTCCTGCTGTCAGCTCTGCAAGTAGAAGAGATTCTGAAAAACCTGCACTCCCTCATCACCCCCTACATCCAGCAGCTGGAGAAGCTGGCTGAGGAGATGGTGAGCATGGGTCTCAACAGAGACCCAGGTGGAGTAGAGGGTGGGAGCAGAAACTAGGCATGTCTGGGGGTGAAGGTGAGAGAAGCCTCCCTGGGCTGGGGTGCAGGGGAGAAGGTAAAGGATGTATTCTTGGGGTGGAGACCTGCCCACAGTGGCGGTAGGATAGATGGAGGAAGAAGGGGCTGCCTCAGGGGCTTGGCCACCCTTCTACCCTGTTCCCCATCTCCTATTGGCTAAGCCCATGGACACCAATGCTTAATGTATTCTCCATCTCCACAGCCCAACCCTTCCAACAAGCTGGCTATTGTCCATATCCTGGGGCTACTCTCAAACCTCTTCACCACCCTGGACATCAGTCACCATGATGATGAGCATGAAGGCCCTGAGCTGAGGAAGCTGCCTATACCACAGGGACCCAACCCAGTGGGTGACACCCCTGCCCCTCTCCTTCACCCATTTCTTTCCCCCACTGCTGCTGCTTCTTCCCTCTTCTAGTTCCCTTCCTTCCTCCAAGAGGGTACCTCCCAGGCCTGATGACTTCTAGAGCTCCTCTCCTCTTCTTCCTCTCTTGGGAGACCCTGGCAGGCAGAGAATCCCTAGCTAATCCTTGTCCCTGTAGGCTGATGGTGCCTTGCTCAGGCCCTGTGCCCTTTCTTCCCTTATTTCTGTGCACTAGGAAAATCTTCTCTGACTGGGCCTGGTACCACATCTGAGCCCTTCTGTAGCCTTTAACCTAGTCCTGGTTGCCCATCCCTGGCTGATCCTCCATGCCTCTATAACCCAATGAGGTCCTATTCACTCTTCCCCCTTTCCCCTCCCCCAGGAAGATCCCCTCTCACCTGGTCCTTTTCCCCAGGTGGTGGTCGTACTACAGCAAGTTTTCCAGCTTATCCAGAAGGTGCTGAGCAAGTGGTTAAATGATGCCCAGGTAGTTGAGGTAACTTATCATCTCTGAAAAATTATAGAATTCAAGAACCCAGAGTCACTGAGTCACCGGGCATTGATTAAATGCTTATTGAGAGCCAGAGATACAGGAAAGGCCCTGAGGGGGTTCATACTCTGATGGGGAGACGATCTGCAAATACTTATGTATGTACAAGGTGGAGTTAGGGGAAATTGGGGACAATCTTAAGGAAGGCACCAGCATCAAGAAGGATCAGGCAAGAATTGCAAGAGGTGGGTTCTGAGCTGAGACATGAAGGAAGCCAGAGGGACAGGTGAAAGAGGCAGAGCTTCCTGGCTCATGATGTAAGATAGAGTGAAGAGAAGGCCTTGAGTCTGGAGATAGGTTTTTTTAGGAGGAACAGCCCAGAGGCCTAGACTGCTGGATGGTAGAGGACATGGTGTTCGGGAGCCTAGGGAGGTGGGCAGGGGCCAGGCAAGGAGCAATAGGAGCTGCTGGAGTTTAGTGGTCATGGGGGCAGGGGGTCAACACATGATCAGACCTGACCTTTAGGAAGACCCTTTTATCACTGAGTGAAGGATTAAATGGACTTGAGGCTGTTTCAGGGGTCTTGGTGAAAGTTGATGGGGACCTCTGCTACTAGTCCAGTGTCTGTGTGAGTGGAGAGAAGACCAGGAGAAATGGTGTTAAAGCCAAAAGGAGAAGACTACCAGGAAGATTCTGAGCCTGAGTAACTGGGAGGAGGAAGGGGGTAGTTGGGCTCTTGTTAGTAAAAGGGAAGTGGGAAAGAAGAGAGGGTTTGGAGGGAAACTCAAATGGATTTAGTTTTGAAATATTTCATGTAAAATGTCACAAACAATGTGGACTCACTCCCTGGCCCAGAAACTTCCACAAAGTCCCAGAGCAGCTGACCTCTTGTCCCAGCTCCTGACATCTTCTGGGGGTTCTTACAGTCAGAGAGTGAGGCAAACCTCTTCAAACAAACAGAATGGGCAAATCTGGAGAGTCACAGAATGGGCCATGCATCTTAGAGGAATGCCAAAGGACCACAGAGTGGACTAAACTATCCTAGAGACCTGCCCAGAGCCACAGAGTAGGTCAGCATCTCCTGATTATCAGCTGAGTCCAACCTTTCTCAGAGGGGTCTTGAAGTTAGAAAGTCAACTAGCCTCTGTTAAGATGTCCTGAAGTCACAGCCTATCTAGCCTTTCTTAGAGACTCCCTTACATGTACAGGGCAGCTTAACTTCTAAAGGACCCTGTTGACTCACAGTAAGCCAACTCCCAGAAACTCCAGTCCAGTGAGCAGGCTAATGTCTCCTGAGAATTTCCCATCAAGCCCTAGAACAGGCTGACTTGTCATAGTCTCCTATAAGCACCAAAGGCTTATGAAAGTCAGCATGGATAGAGCACTTTACAAATAGGATCTCTCTTCATCCTCACAACAGCTCTGAGAGGTGGGTGCTATTGTTATCCTCATTTTATAGATGAGGAAACTGAGGCTGTGTTTAGGTGACTCTCTTAGGGTCACAGTGAGTGAGCCTGCATTTGAACTTGGGTCTCCCTGAATTGGGATGAAGAGCTCTATTTACTATACCACTCAGCTGCCCCCACTTTGATGGCTTCTGTAGTGTGGGAGCCAGCTGGTCTTGTCTGAGGCTTAATGGGCCTACTTCATCCCTGGATGTCAGGTTTGGGAGGGACTTCAGAGGATGCCTTATTTAACCTTGAAAAGACTAGATTAACCCCCTCAGAGGTAAATGAAGCCGTCTTTGTGGTTTCTCCATTTAAACACATTTGGGGTTGAGGTGCCCACTACCTCCAGGAGCAGCTCGTCACTAGAAATCTCTTCTATTGGTTATATCTGTGCTAAATATCATCTCCAAACGACATCTCATTTCTGTAGCCCTTAAAGTGGGGTAGGTCATCGTCTAAGGAGCAGCAGATGAATTTTATAAATAAGGAGACTCAGTAGGTGTCAGAACTGGGATTGAAGCTCAGACCTTCTGGCTCCAAATATATTCCCAACCTTGGCCTGCCATAGCCTTCTGATCTTCGTCTTAACACTTGGGCAAGGTGAGAGAGTTGAGGTGGAGAAAGGGACATTGGAAGAGCAGAGGATTACAGGGAGATTGTGAAAACCCCCAGTGGTGGGTGTTTTGTGGTGCCATGGGCAGGATCCCCAAGCTTCCAAGATGAGGTGGGACTCAAGGGGCCTGGAGCAGGGAGACTGTTCTACAGCCTGCCTCCTCTGGGATTGCTCTGCTCCAGGCGGTGTGTGCCATCTTTGAGAAGTCCGTGAAGACCTTGCTGGATGACTTTGCACCCATGGTCCCCCAGCTGTGTGAGATGCTGGGACAGATGTACAGTACGATTCCCCAGGCCTCTGCCCTCGACCTCACTCGACAGGTACAGGGCAGGTGTTCCCGGATGGGTGGGGGACCTTTTGGAGTTGTGTAGATGGTGTTGACACATAGTGGGCATTCTTACTCTCTTCCAGCTGGTGCACATCTTTGCCCATGAACCTGCCCACTTTCCCCCCATCAAGGCCCTCTTCCTCCTCGTCACCTCTGTCACACTCACCCTCTTCCAGCAAGGTAGGTCTAGCCAGGCCACGATCCTTCTCTTGTCACTGCCGCCGCCGCTACCACCGCCGCCGCCACCTACCTGGGCAGGGGAATCCAGACTTCTGACTCAGCCCTCCCTTTGCCCTTCCAAAATGGCCCTACTGGAAAGGAGCTAAGAAGCTGGGGCAGAGGTTCCTGAAAGAGGTGGCTGGATGGAGTGGGAGGGCAAGTCAAAAGCGTGTCTGTCTGGGTCAGCCTCTGCACTCAGCAGTGGTCCTGCCTGGGAGAGGCAGGAGTGGGCTGACCCAGGGCTCACCAGGTTCACAAGAGGCTGCCTGTTTCTAGACTTCTGATTCACAGTGGGGTTTGGGGACTGCCTTTGGGCTCTCTGCCTTCTCTGCTAGTTATGGCCCAGATGGTCCCTACTTGACTAGGGTTTGCTCCCCACAATCTGTAAGGGAGGCCTCAAGTCCAGGGTGGCTGTTGCTTGGCCTGGGCCTTATCCTCCCCTCCTGTCCCTTTCCAGGCTCAGTCCCTGAGCCCACAGTGGGAGAGCAGGAACTTTGTGACCCCTTCCTTCTAGCCTCAGCAGATGTGGCAGCTCATACACTGGTACGGGTGAGAGAGCTGGCCAGATGTCTCCCCCTCACCCCTGAAAGAGATATGCGTCTCTTACAGAATACCTTTTCCCAGATGTATCAGTTAAGATTGCCCAAGCTAAGCTGTAAGGTGTAATAGGGCAGGAAATTCAAGTGTTAGCCTTGAGCCCTAGAAGGACTGCGCTGGGTGTCCCTTCTGGCCACAACAACCCTAAAAGACCCTCCACTAAATCAGGAGCTGCAGTGTGCATCATTAAGGGCCATCTGTAACGAGGCTATGGATCCTCACTTGACTGGGATCATTCTGGGTAGGTGCCTCTCATCTGATACTTGCGGCAGCCTCTTAGTGGGAGCTAGAGAGACACAATCCCACGTGGGCACGTCATCCCCCATTGTGCAGAGGAGGATGTAGGTGGAGAGGGAGCCAGTTAGTGGTGACAGGCAGATCTGGCTCCATATGGACCAGCACCTGTAGCTCCTACAGCGTCCATGGAGGGATGTGAGGAGAGTGGAGGTTTTTAGTCTCCAGGAGAAGTCATGACCTTCTGAGGGAGAACATCTCTCCCTGGCCCTGAAGTCTCAGGCATCTCTCGGTCGGATCTAGCGTTTTCACAGAATGTCCATGTTCCTACTCTCCCTTAGCATGACAGCCCTTACTTAGTGTGTCCCGAGCTGTCCCTGAGCTGTCCCTGGTGCTGCTGCCCAAGCTTAGCTCCTAGCTTTCTGGGACTATGTCTGTGCACATCTGAACCCCACTTGGAGTCTTTGCCTGAAGGGGAAAGGAATGGGGAGTGGGGAGGCGGCAGTTCCATAGTTACAGCCACCCTTCCTCACCCAATTGTCCTTTCTCCTGCTCTATCTTACAAATGACCTCCCACTGCCTGATCCCTCCAACCCCAGGACTTGTGCATGTCCTGGGCCTCTGCCCTCCTCCCGCCTCTCTGCCAATTACTGTTCAGGAAGAGTCCCAATGGAAGCTTGGACCAGGGGCCAGGGCAGGAGGTCAGTGCCAGGAAGAATCAGGATGGGGTTGGGACTAGGGTGAGGGGCCTGCCCCCATTCCCTCACTAATCCCTCAGCCAACAGCCTGTCTGAATGAGAAGAACTCAGAGGCCCTTCTGCCCCTGCTTGGCTGGCATGGGCACCTAGTGCCCTGGCCCTAGACCAGGGCACTTTGTTCTGTCTCAGGCATTGCTGGTCTGGGAGCCCTGAGGAAGGAGGCTCAGGAAGGGTAGCCAGGGGTCAGCAGGCCCTCTCCTCCCCTCCTTCCTCTGAGCTTTTGTGCAGGGGAGTTTCCTGATTTGTTTGTAGGTGTTCCCTAGGCTCACTTGCCATCCTGTGAAGATCCCCTCCTGCCATGTCAGCCAGAGGCCAGCCAGCCCACCCCCCCACCGTCACTCTGCTGTTTCTTTCTGTTTGGGGCTTTCCCAGTTCATGGTTTTTGTATGTTTTGTTTCTTTCCCTTGCTTCCTGCCGCTCAGGCCTGCCTCCTGCAGGCCCTCTCCGGCCCATGTAACTGTATGACGTTGAGTTGCTGTTTGGATGAGTTTTTCTTAAGTTCCATCTTTATTTATTATATTTTAGGGCCCAGGGATCATCCTGATATTGTTGATTCATTTATGCAACTCCTGGCACAGGTGTGTTTTAGTTTCTTACTCATTCACGTTCTGTTCTCTCTCTTTCTCTTTCTCTTCTGTTGGAATTCAATTTAAATATCTTTTTAGCTTTCTGTTGACAACTTTTTTTCTGTTGAGTTGAATAGAGTTTCTCCATCTGTTTCCGTGGAAGTTGACAACCCAACACTCTCCTCTAGTCCTCCTTTCCCCCCCGGACTTGCCACAAGGGCCATGGAGAGGCTGCCCCCGTGGGCACGTGAGGGACCAGTAGGCAGGCCTGGGGGTGGGTTGCATTGGGAAGCTCTGCTGTTGCTAGGCGCCCACCCTCCAGGCTGCAGGAGGGCTGTGGGGCCTGGGGAGACAAATGGAATTTGGGGTCTAGTTGTTGCAAGCCTCTGCTGGGAGGTCTCTTGGCTTATTTGTACCTGGTCTGTTCCAAAACTCCTAGGGAGTGGGAACCTTTGGGCTGGTGGGTTCTGTGGAAGGTACTGTGTCGGGGAGGAGGAGGTGGAGGCTGGGCCTGGGCCTCTGGGCTGATCAATATGAAGGCTGGTTTTGGTGAGGTCTGGGCAGTGGGCTGCCTCCAGCCTTAGTGAGCTATGTGGAGGCTGGGAGGTAGTGGGGCCAGGCTTGGCCCCACAATACTCTGATCCATTGAAGCAGGGAGGCTGTGCCTTGCCCTGGGGTCAGAGCCTCCTGGGGATGAGGTCAGACTATGAAGGGCTGGTGGTTTGGGAGTGTTCTGGGAATGGATGGTCAATGGGGGGGGGGGCGGTGATGGGGTCAGGAGGTGCTGTCTAGGCTGAAAGAAGATGATTGGCTGAGAGACCCTTGGCCCCCTGAGCCCAGAGCCGAAGCACTGCACCTACCCTGAGCCCTCTGTGGGAGGCCTGGCTTTGTGGGAAAGAGATTTGGAGAAAGCTTTGCTGCTACAGCTCCCCCTTGGCCCTGACACACTGACTGTTCTTGGCCTCCTGGGCCTCCCAGTTCTTCCTTTTATGTGTTTCCCCCTGGACGTGACTTGGGGTCTCTTGCCACCTCTACCCAAAGAGCCTCTGGTCCCAGCACATGATGTCCCTGCCTTCCTTCATCAGCCATGTCTCCCTCCTGTCCCCCACCTCGTGCAGGAGCTTTGAGGTGTCCTGGGTCCCTGTGGAGGAGAGGGGGAAGGGAGGGAGCAGGCTTTTTTGAGGAGCCTAGCAGGGCTGGATCCCCGGTGTGGCCACAGCCTAAACCAGACCAGGGCAGGTGAGTGGCTTAGGTGGGGTGGGCCCCCAGGGGGTCAGGGGCTGGGTTCACGGGGCTCCCTCTTCCCATAGGCCCTGAAGCGGAAGCCAGACCTCTTCCTCTCTGAGAGCTTGGATGTCAAGGCTGTGTTCCAGTGTGGTGAGTAGGGTGCTAGTTGTGGCCTAGGGAAGGGGTTGGATGAGTTCCCTGGCCTGACCTGTCTCTCCCTGTGGGCAGGTGTGCTGGCACTCAAGTTCCCCGAGGCCCCGACTGTCAAGGCCTCCTGTGGCTTCTTTGTGAGTATGGGACCCTGCCCTCCCTCCCAACCCCCTGGGACTCTTGAGGTCCAGGAAAATAGGAAACAGGCTTCCATTGATCATTCGAAGGACTGTTGTCCTGTGGGCACAGGGTCTGGCCCTGGCTTCTGGGATAGGACCCGCTCTTGGCTTTTCCCCTCTTCCCGGCTTCCTCGGCTTCCCCCTTCAAGCTTGGTGGTGTTTTGTGGTTTTCTGCTATTCTTAACCACCGGACAATAGTCTGGAATTAAGTTTCTAAAACTTCCTCATTCTGGCTTTCTGTGTAGCAAGACTGGGCTCCTCTTAAGTCCTTCTGTTCCGCCCTCCTCTGCCCAGGTGGCCCACAGGGTGACCTTGTCAGTGCAGCTCCCGCCTGAGGGCGCTACTGAGGTCCCCTCCGCAGCCTGTGGACCGGCCTCCCGCCAGGGCGCAGAACCCTTCTGTAGACACAGCCAAGAGGACACACGCAGGAGGACAGAGCTGTGCACACATACAGACACAGCTAAGTGCAGATCCATAGACACCCAGACATGCATACAGGAACCCCTGTGTGTTACAGACACACTCACACATGGACACATGCACACACAGACAGACAGAAACCTGCAGGTATATGTAGACACGCACACATCGCACACACACCTTTGCCCACCTCCTGCCCTCTGGAGCCAAATAGAACAAGTCTGACTCCTTTTCCCCATGATAGCTGCCCCCAAGTTCCTTCAATAGATCCTTATATGAAGGGTCTCCAGTGTTCTTGAGGCCCTTCCCCAGCCTGTTTGCCCTCCATGGGTGTGCTTCAGGTTATCAAACATCACTTCCAAACTTTGGCCCCCAGGCCTGACCACGGGTGTTAGGTGTAGCTGACCAGGGTAGAGGGACAGTGGATGCTGTGTAGTCCCCAGGTCACGTGAACTTTTCTGATCCAATGAGCTTGCAGTCCACTGAAGCCCTCAGATCTTTTTCATGTGAATTATTGCCTAGTCCCTTCCCTCCTAAGCTTATTCATTACTTTAAGGTTATAAACTGGTGCCCTAGGAGATGGGTGGCACAAGTATCATGACCCGAATGTGTAAACCAAGGCAGCTGTCTCTCAGAAGAGAGGAGTAGCAGCTAATGTCAAGCCAGCCAAGATTGGAACCTAAGCCTTCTGGCTTCCCTCATTGCTATGCTGGCTCTCCAGGCTTCTTCAGCAGCATGTCCTCAGATCCTTGAGCTCCTGGTGGAAGTGTGCTCCCCCTGGGACCAAGGGCAACTCATCTTATCGCACATCATTCTCAATCTTCTGATTGGGAGACTGATCCTGATGGTTGCTGGCCACCCTGTGCATTTTGTGGTTGGCAGTGCAGCCAGGGAGCATTGTTCCCGGGGTGTGGCTGGCCCACTCCAAATTTCTCTTGCCATTTCTTGCATGCAGGTCATCTAATGCGGCTGTCAGATGTCATTCCTTGCATCCACCTTTGTGTCTTTCTGTTGTCTTCTGGCCCACCTCTAAGTTTGCTGCTTCTGAGGTTGTGAGTGTCCATGACCCTGCCCTAGATCATTACAAGATAATATTGATGTTAAGAATGATGTATTTTTGGCAACGGGGAGTCGCTTTTCAAATGCTACCCAGCCTATCTTGCCACAGCTGTTCAATTCTGGACTGAGCCCACCATCCATCATGGCAAAAGTACCATTGGACTGCATCGATGGGCAGTGTATATTCTTCATCTGCTTTGTTTTTCCTGTGTGGATTGCTAGGCTTTTCTCTTTTCATTCGCTGTTGGGCTTACCTAAGGCCCTGTGGTCACCTTGTCTGCAAGGATGCCACTAGGAGCCTGGTAAAGCATCACCTTCAGAGAGATGGAGTAGATTCAGGGATAGACTGAGTTGGGCTTTATTTAAGGAGAGATTTCCTAGCAATTGGAACTGTTCACTTAGAGAATAGGGTGTTTCCATGGAAAGCCGATTCCTGATCACAAGATGCTTTCAAAAATTTGCTTCTCTTTTCTTTGCCAAGGAGGATGGTCTTTGGACTGGAAGTGGCAGAACAAGTGTGGTTAATTGAGAAGATAGTAAGGAAAGGACCAGATGACCTTTGATGACCCAAATGACCCTGCCCTAGAGCATTACAGGAGAATATTGATGTTAAGAATGTCATTCTCGTCACCTAGCCCAGATAAACTATACCCTCCAATATTGAAAGAAATGGTGGATATGATTGCTGATATTTGAAAGATTGTGAAGAATGGGAAAAGGAAAAAACTGAAGAGAATGGAATCTGCCAGCTATAAGCCAATGACTGGATTTGTGCAGATTGTAAACATCTAGAAAAGGAAACAGCAATCACAGAAAGTCATCTTGAACCAGTTGTGTTAGGATAACTGGTCTTTTTGGACAGCCTTACTAGACTAGAAGAGCTAGGAAATGCCATTAATGCTTTTTATTGAACTCTTAGCAAAGCATTTGGCTGAGTTTCTCATATTATTCTGATTGGATGTGGACTAGAATACAATACAGTTATATGGATTTGAAACCAGTTGAATGGCCAGGCCTAGAGTAGCCTTTGGTAGTTTGATGTCAGCCTGGCAGGAGGTCTCCAGTTGAGTACCCCAGGTATCCGTGCTTTGCTCCATGCTATTTATTGTTCTTATCAGTGACTAGGAGAAAGACCGAGATGGCTAACAACTCTTGGAAAAAAATAGTAACTTTGCTCCTTGACAAGTCAGTCCAAGATAATATTGACAGTCTTTGGGCTGAATCTCCTAAGTTGACTTTTTTAAGGATGAAATCTAGTAGGTGAAATTTAATATAAAGTCTCAGGTCTTGGTCTTTTTAAAAAAAAAAGAGCCAACTTCATAGTACCCTATGGCAGAGCATACCTCCAGAGTCTATCTGAAAAAGATGTGTGGCCTGTGAGCTCAACAGTGTGATACTATTCCTAAGAAAGTGGCTGCCATCTTGGGCTGCCTCAGTAGGGACTGAGGGTCCAAGAATGAGGAAGTGACAGCTCTCCTATGCTCCATTCTCTCAGATGACATCCAGAATGCTGCATTCAGTCCAAGTTTAGGGAGGATGTGGATCAGCTACCTGGAGTCTGTCCAGAGGAGGGTGACCAGGATGGAGAAGGGCCTCAAGTTCATGAAATGGAGGGCCTCTGCCATCAAGGCCTTATGTGTGAGATGTCTAGACAAAATAAACACAAGGTAATTTCTGAAGAGGAAACCATAACTAGAGGTTGGGAAACATGAAGAAAGACTGGGAGAAAATGAGCTGGGATTGTAGGAGGTGGAGGTGAGGAAAGAGAACATCCCAGGCCTGGGGGCCGAACTTTGGAGACTGAAGGGAAGGTCAACAATAAAGCTAGTTTGGCTGACCTGTAATATGCATGAAAGGAGGCAGTGGATAAGAAGGCTGGAGAAGGGAGGGAGTGAGGAACTCTGAATGCCAACAGAAGCAGCTTGCATTTAATTTGAGAGATAACAGGGAGTAGCTGGTGTTTATTGAATTGGAATGAGGAGTGCCATTGGCATGGTAAACATAAGATTTTAGGAAAATCACCTGGGGGGGGGTGCGGCACAGAGAGCAGGGAAGTAAAGACAGAGAGTCAGTGAAGCAACTCTTTCAGTTCAGGTAAAAGGTATTGAAGGTTTTGGTCTAGCTTAGTGGCTCTGTTAGTGAAGAAACAGGGTGTAGAGGCAGATTGAGAGGACAATAGAATGAATGGAGGGGGGTGAAAGCCTGGGTGAGTACAAGGACAGTGGCACCCTCCACAGAAATAGGGAGACTTGGAAGAGCCCTGGGCTTGGGAACAAGAGCAGGGAGTTTTGTTTTGGACATGTTGAGTCGAGGTGCCTCCAGAACCTCCACCGGGAAATGTCCAAGAGGCAGTTGTTGATATGAGACTGAACCTCAAAAGAGATGGGGATGCATCTATAGACCTGGGAATCGTCATCACTGAAAGAGTAATTGAACCCATGGGAGTTTGTGAGAATGCCAGAAAGAGTGTGAAACCTTGGGGAACATCTGCAGCTGGTTAGGGTGATGTGGGTGATGATCCAGCCAAAACAAAGCTCTCTGATGGGATGATTGGATCATTGTTCACTTTGGAAAGAGCACTTTGAGTTAAGTGATGAAGGCAGAAGATTGCAGAGCATTGAGAAGTGGGAGGATGGTGAAATGGAGGCAGCAACTAGAGATTACTTTTTTTTTTAACCCTTACCTTTTGCCTTAGAATCATACTAAGTATTGGTTCCAAAGCGGAAGAGTGGTAAGGGCTAGGCATTAGAGATTGTGACTTGCCCAGAGTCATACATCTAGGAAATTACTGAGGACAGATTTAAACTCCAGGCCTGGCTCTTGAGCCACCTGTCTCCCATGTAAGGTATTTTAAAGAGAAGAGTGAGGAGGGAATTTGAGAAAGGATCTGGATTGGGTCATAAATCTGAATAGAGGAGTCTTTAAGGGGAGGAGGTGCTGAATGGTAGAGTTAGGGGGTGGGTCCCTCTGGAAGTGGCAGAGGGGAGCAAGCACTAACAGTTTCTTTGAGAATAGAATTAGGAAGCTCTGACTGGAAAATGTGGAATCCCATCACAAAAGTGGAATCTATTCTTATCTTGATTTGATGGCTGTAGTCATCCTTTCTAAATCAGCTGCCTGGGTCCTGTCAGAGGGTTTACTAATTAAAGATCAAAATCAGCTTCAGATTTAGAGAACACAAGTCAGTATGCAATGAAGCCAGCTCCAACTTGACAGTTTAAAACAACCTTCTGAGGTTCTGAAGGTAACTGATGGTACATCAGTCTGAGGGTAACTGATGGACAGTTGGTAGTCTCCACTGTGTCTTTGTAATGGCAAGAGAAAGAAAGGAAATTGCCCATAGCTAGCACTTTGGGTGGACATGAGCAGGAATTGCACTGAATGGGTTTCTATTTGCATAATTGGAGAGAACATTCAGATTGATGAGGTCTCAGATCCATTCAGATATTATTAGGGAATGGATAAGGTAACAGACATTGACATTAAGTTATCCCCATTTTCTGTGGAAGTTTAACCAATATAAAGCAATCCCCGCACAGAAGAGAAGAGACCAAAACATCCTAGAAAGTGCTTGAGTTCCATCTCTTTGCCAAGCAGCAAAATATGATAGCCAAGCAACCCCCATTTAGAATACAACCTTGTTTACAAAATTTTGTGGGGGAGAATGGCAGATTATAAGCAGAACTTTCTTATAAAATAGCAGCAAGAGTTGAAGAAAAATATCTTGACTCTAGATGCTGGAACCAGTGAGCAGTAGATGACAAGAATCACTCTGAAATTTGTGATCAAATGTCTGTATCGGTGACCAGAGAAGCTTGGGTTCAAGTTCCCCTGTGTACTCTACAAGGAAGATACCAGTGGAAGTTACACAAGATCCAGCTGTCCAAGAATCTGAAGGAGGGAGAGCACAGTGCCAGATGGTTTTACTCCTAGAAAAAGGCAATCCCCAGGACTTGGAAAACTCCTCATCTCCACAGCCTTAGAGAATAGCTTTTTACCCATATCAGAAGTGTGCAGCTGGGAGTTGACGGTGCTCCACAACAGAGCACATCTTGACAGTCCCCCACAGATGAGAACCCCCACCAGAGAAGACAAGAATATAATTTAATTCAGATCAGAGAAAGGCCTAAACAACCCATCTGAGGGTGTCTCCCAGGAATGTGCTGAGATCACACAAGATCCCTTAAGAGATGGAATTCAGACAGTAACCAGGAACAATGTCTACTCTTCCTCCCCGGTCACTGCTTATCACTATCATGGGAGCAGCCAGCATCCTGCCCACAAGCTCTTGGTAGATGTCTCCTGAATGAGAACCAGGACCACTCTAAGCAATTCAGCCTGAGCATCTGTGCAGGAAGAATAAGGAGTAGGATCCTCCCCAGTCACTCTCAGTGGCTGTCCAGACCATTCACTGCAACATGGATGATGTTGGGAGGACCAAGCTGGGCAAAAGTCAAGACAGTTATTGATGGCCTGGGTAAAAGTGGGTGACCTAGACTTCTTCAGAGTCTAACTGAGTTCTGAGTGCTCAACAGCACCTGCTTTGGTCACCTTTGTGGTCTTTGGAACAAATTGTTCTTGTCCACTCATCACACCAGGGAAAAGTCTTCACATATTTAGGGTCAGCATCCCTCTAACTCAATTTGAGAGCCATTGGTTACCTTCAGCCTGATTTTGCCCATCTGCTGACATGGTTTTACCAGGATATGGCCGCTGTGCATGCCAGTTTCTTGGCGTCCCTGATGAGAGCTAGAGTGAAAGACAGACAATGAAAGTGGTTGAGCAGCCCTCAAATCAGAGATGCTAGTCCTGATTTCCTCATACACCCCACCATCAATGTGAAATCCCTACATCAGTCACTAATGATTCATCTCTGGACCTGGCCACACAACCATTTCTAAATCTCAACACTCACCCTGCTTTTTCTGAGGCATGTTTAAGGCCTGGGTCTTATTCTACCATATTGCCCTCCTTTTCCAGATGTTTATTAACCATCGCTTTTAATGATATGCTTTTTAGGTAGGAATTCAAGCCAAGTTCACTGACCTATAATTCATAGGCTCCATTTTCTTTCCTTCTTTGAAAAGTGGGATGTTCACCCTGCTCCAATCCTCTGGTGTGTCTCACTCTCCACATGGACTACCTTGGGAAATTAGTGGGTTTCCTTTCCCTAGAGGTCTTCAAGCAAAGACTAGCTGACCATTTTGGGGGTGTGTTGTAGAAGGCTTTCTTGTACAGGTTTGACTAGGTAACATCTGAGTTCCCATCCAACTCTAAAATCCTGTGATCTTTCAGAGACCTCTGACAGCAATTGTATGAGTATTTCTTTTTTGTTCTAAGAATGTGGCTCTTCTGGCCCTGGGGATCTGAATTCATTGAGGGCAGTTGGGTCTTATTATCTACCGCCTTATCTTTAGTTTCAATTTCTCATTGGTCATTTTTGTCTCTCTATCTTCTGCAAAATTGTTTAGCTTGGCAGGGGGAATAACCCAGAGCTGAGCAGGTCACCTTCTCTCTGGTGCCAGTTATTGTCCCATTCCCTCTCAGCTCTTTTCTCCAATTTCACAAGAACCAATCCTTTTGTGGTCAGCCTACTGTCCAGCCTGAGTCTTAATGCCCTGTTTCACACATTTGGGCTCTCATCCTTCATTGCCTGCCTGTGTTTCTACTTTGGGAAAATACACATCTTTGTAAGTGCTTAAGTAGGCTGCTAAGTTCCATCTGCCTATAAAAGATCAGCAAATCAGTGGGTCCTAGGGCTAGGACTGGAAGGAAACTTGGCATACATCCCTTTCATTTTACAGATGAAGGAACTGAGGCCCAGACTGTTGAACTGTGGCTGCTCAAAGGGGATTTGAGCCCTAGTCCTCTAATTGCAGAGCTTGTCCTCATTCCCATGGCCTCTTTCAATGACTCCTCTTTTCTTCATCAGAATTGTTTCTCTGGTTTTAGAATTTTAAATTTTTGGATTTACTGAATTCTTGGGCTCATTTACCTAGTATGTTCCACCATCCTCTGTTCTCCTTTGTAACTAGTTCCAAAATAGTTTGGAGAATTCCCTCTTTATAATATAGTTTGAGGTGATAATGCATGCTGCTTTGTTACTATTATTTTTCCTTTCACAAATCCCATGATGGAACAGATACTTCCTTGTGATGTTCCCATCATCTCCACCCAGCCAGACAGCCAGTTCTTCCATTTTGGTAAGAGCTGCACAATAGAATTTCTCCCCCCATTGGCCTTTCACTTTTTGAACGATGGAATTATCAGTAGTAAATCATAACATACAGTTCTTAGCTGCCCCAATTTCAGCAAAGAATGAGTTCCTGAAAATGTCTGGTTGTCACTATCCTGCCCTAGTGCCAAGCTTCCCATATTTCCTAAACTCTTCTTCCTTTTCTTCTTTCTGCCCAGGTGATCTTTAGTCTACTCCAAAAAAATCACTTCTGTTTTTCCCTCTACTCACCCTCTCCTGAACAAAACTTCCCTGCCTTTTCTGCCTTCTGTCTCCTCTTCTCCAACTCTACCCCATTGCACTCTCTCATATTTCCTCATGATGAGTCTGCATGGATCTGCCCTTGGAGTCAGGAAGAAGTGGGTTCAAATCCTGCTGCCCAACACCTGCTTTCTGTGTGAGTCTAAGCACCTTTCAGTGCCCCAGGCCACTGTCAAAGACTTTTTACAAGGCAAGTGCTGACCCGCACCAGCAATGAAATCTTAGATCTGGGCTCCTGTCTCCCTCTGCCCCCCACCATGAGTGTGTCTATGTATGTGTGTATGAATATACATATATATACACATACATACTCAAATTGTTTAACCCTTACCTTCCTTCTTAGAATCAGTATTGTACATTGCTTCCAAGACAAGAGTGGTAAGGGCTAAGCAATGGAGTTAAGTCACTTGCCCAGGGTCACACAGCTAGGAAGTGTTAGAGGCCAGGTTTGAATCCAGGACCTCCCATCTCTGGGCCTCGCTCTCTATCCACTGAGCTACCCAGCTACCTCTGGTATATTCTTCATAATCAGTACAACTTCAACTCCCTCTTCATTCTGTTCTTTGTTCTCCTATTCCTTTGGGTTGTGGTCTGCCCTTCCTTCCAAAGTCCTGTGTGAGGTTCAAGTCTCCTCCTGCCATCTCTTCCTGGAAGGTTGAATTGCCTATGAATCAGGAGCCAGAGTTCACCTGGTTTGTTACTGGTCCTTGGGACCTTTGTGGTCAGTCAGCCAGAGGTGCTCATGGACCGTATCGTTGGCTTCTTCCTTGTGGATTTCTCAATGTGTCAGTTAGTGCTCCTCATTGTTTTGGCTGATAGACCTCATCCTTCTACCTGATTCCCGTCTTGGTCTTTAGTTCATGTGCTCTTATCTGGCCTTCCTCTGATCACAGTGTGCCTGGATTTTTCTCTCCCATCCTAAGTCCAGAGGATAGTGGACAGAGAATGGTGCCTATTTCCTCTCATCCTCTTGCTGTTGACCTTCACCCAGATGCTCACCACAGTGTTTCTCCTTTCTTTACCCCATATTTGACTTATTCTGATGTTTTAAAAGAAGAGAAAGCTTTCCATGGTCATATTCCAGACTTGAACTCTATTCCACAAGTCTCAGTAATAACTGTGAGACCAAACTGACCTCTTTGCTTTAAAGTTATCTTTGTTCTTGGGTGTTAGATATAGCAGTTCTCACTTTATATAAGTGGAACTTTCTGCAGACCTCTTATTAGTTTTTACATGATGTGGAATTCCTAGCAAGCATGCAGAAAAGAGGCAGGAATTTCCCTGGGCACCTGTGAAAGAAGGAGGCTGGCATATGGTTCAAGGATGGGTAAGGGCCAGAGATAGAGAAATGAGAGCAAAAGGAGGCACACTCAAAGGCTAGAGTCAGTGACATGGGGGCCTGACCAGAAGACAGGAAGAACATGGGGGACAGGTTGGGTGACCCATGGGTGATTGCCTAACTAAGACAGTTGGGAAGAGTAGGGCAAAGGTCTCCTCTTGAAGATGGAGATCTCAAGCAGAGCCTGCAATCCATTTGCAGTGGTGCCAGTCTCCTCACGTTGGTTCTTTGCTTTCATTAGGAGGTTTTTTTTGTTTTTTTTGGTGGGGCAGTGGGAGGCTGCAGAGCACTAGGAGTGAAGAGAAGAGCACACAGTACTTTGAAGTTAATGGGTGTTTTTTGGAATGCGGATTTCCTTCAGAATTCTTTAAGTCAAATTTCCAGAAAGCAAGAACTGACCGTGTTGTGTGTTCTCCACTGGCCTTTTACATGTTGTCATGCTGGCATGCTCTGTGCCATCTGACCTGGCTGTCCATCTTTGAATTCCCAACAATGCAAGAATCAATCCCACGTCTTTCTACTTGTCTACTTGCTGTCACTTCCCTCATCCCATGTGAGTGGGTAGCATTGGTCCATCTTGCCCCCAGGTCTCAGGAAGACAAAGCCACTCCCCACTATTGTCCAGAGGATGTGCCCCTGCCCAGCCTCTGCTTTCCACTGTCTCTGTGACCCCTTCCTGGAGCTTGAGCAGCTGCTGCTGCTGCTTTGTCAGGGGTCATAGCTCTCTCCCTAGGCTGTTCTCCCCTCGCTGTACAGCCTCCTTCAGGCTCCTCATCATTCTCGTGGCCCAGGCCCTCGCCTGCAGGGTGTACTGAGCTCTGGCTGACCTGTTCTCCTCGAGATGTTTCCTACTTGTCTCTGTGTTCCCAGCTGCTTTGAAATAGTACCTGGATCCCCTGTTGTTCTTGGGGCTGATTCTCATGGCAGCTGCCTGTCTCTTGGGCCAAGACTTGGGTTGGTGCAGCATCGAGGATTGTGGTTGCTGGCATTAGCCATGGCCTATGTCAGGTGCTTCTTGCTTCTTTCACTGGTGGTTGGGCCTCTGGTCAGCCTGCCCTGCTCTTGCCTTCTCAAACCTCAGCAGTCAGTCTCTCTTTCTTCCCTGCCCTACCTTCGCCCTTTTCAAGTGCCTTTTGGGGAGAGTCCTGGCAGATAGATACTGGCCTTTCACTCCCAGAGGCCTGGGCTCTAGCCCAGGAACATGGAGACAAATGCACAAGACAGGGCCCTGCCCTCCTGGGCCAAGAGGCAGCAGGGTCACTTCTCAGGACACTCGAGATCCCTTCATGTGAGAGTCAGGCCACTCGTTCTCTGGGGTGGCCAAGTCCTGGTCCCAACGAGGGGGTTGGGACAAGAATCTCCTGGCCAGACCCTGCCTCCCGGCCAGTCACATGTGAAATGGGGGCTCAAGGAAGCCTGCTGCAGGTTTCTGTCAGGAGACTCGTCCCTGGGGAGACCAGGGGCACCGGCTGCCTGCTCCAGAGGGGTCTAAGTCACCTGTGTCCTATCCCTGCTGCAGACAGAGTTGCTGCCCCGATGTGGGGAGATCCCCACCATCGGGCAGGTGGTCCAGGAGGATGGCAAAGTGCTGCTGCAGGCTGTGCTGGAGGTGAGTGGGGCAAGGGCCATGCTGGCATGGCACACAAGGGTGGGCTTCAAAGAGGAGTCCTGGGGTTAGGGAAATAAATGCACTTCAAATACATTAAAGGGCTCTGGAAATAGCAGGGAGATAGAGCCAGGATCATCTTCCTACCTGCTGGAGGCCATCGTGAGTGTTCTGGGGTCAAGCTGGCCACTAGGGGCAGGAGAGACGGGGCTCCTCTGGGGGGGCCCTTGGGCACGCACTGCCTGTCCTCCTGACTCCTGTGCCTGTGGCTCCTCTCCTCGTAGGCCATTGGTGGTCAGGCCTCCCGTAGCCTCATGGATTCCTTCGCTGACGTCCTCTTTGCCCTCAACAAACACTGCTTTAGCTGCCTCAGTGTGTGGATCAAGGAGGTGATGCAAACGCCGGGCTTCCCCTCGCCCCGGCTCAGTGCCGAACAGAAGGACACCTTCAGCCAGCAGGTCCTCAGGTGAGTGTGGCTTCCTGGGGCTGACCCCAAGTCTCTGTCTTGTCCTTCGAGGCCTGCCGTGGCCTGGCACCTCAGCCCGGCACGTGATGGGTATTTTAATGCTCATCGTCCGACAGCCAAACTGGGCCCAGCTCGCCAGCATGCTTTCAGCATTTCCTCCTCAGTCTGTTCCCTGGCCTGAAGCATCGCGCCTGCACGCACCCCTGGGCAGTAGACCTCAACCCCAGAGACGGGACTGAACGGAGCTCATTGTGTGCCCCTTTCTCTCCTTGCCTCTGCAGAGAGCGGGTGAACAAGCGCCGAGTGAAGGAGATGGTGAAAGAGTTCACACTGCTCTGCCGGGGACTCCATGGCACCGACTACACCGCTGACTACTGAGGGCCGGCCAGGCCGAGTTTCTATAGAATAAATCCCAGACACCCCCACTCAGCTCTGTCCTCCTGTTTTGTGCTACTCCAAGAGCCCTCCGGCCTCTGCCGACGTGTGGGGATGGGGGAGGGCCCTTCTGGAGCTGGGGGACATGGGGCTTCCCTCACTGGACCTGAGGTGGGGAACTTGAGGCGTAACAGCCTTGAAGAGTTCCGTCGTGACTGGCGTGCCTGGTAGAGCCGTGGACCTGGGCCGATGGAAGGACTCGAGCCACAGCTGCTGCAGAGCTCGTGGGGGAGAGCAGCCTCTCCCCCTGGGGGTCCTCCTGTCCAGATCCTGGTAGCCTCCCCTCCCTTCTTCAGTGAGTTCAGCGCCTGCCCACGACTGCTGCTCCCCCCAGCCCAGCCCCACCAGACGGGCATGCCATCAGCCGCAAGGGTTCCGCTTCCATGCTCAGGAGCTCTGCGGTTCCTTCCCTTCTTCCCTCTGCCGAGGGTCCCCCGAAGCTCTCCTCCTCACTGGGATCTCCAGGCTTCCTCTCTCTCCTTCTCCAGGCGTCTCCCCTGCACTTTCCCATTCCTGAGGAACTGCTCGTGTCCACTCGCCCTCCTATACACCTAGTGTTCAGGCCTAGCCACGCCCCAACCCCAACCTTGGCTTGTCAGTCAACTCCCACCATCTGCCTCTCCTTCCTGTAGGGAGCTCTTACTCTGCTCTGAGACAATCATCCTTTTTCTCCCTAATCCATTTACTGTCCTCCCGAGTGGGTGCTTCAAGCTTCTCTTCAAGCTTCCTCTGTGTCTCTGGCCCTATTCCTCACCGCCCTCTGCCTTCCAATCAAGGCCGTTCCCCAAACACCCACTTCAGATGTCAGGGTGCTCCCACATCCCATCCTTTCCCGTATTCTCCAGAAAATGGACCCACACGGCCCGGCTCTAGTCTTGAATCTCTCCACGTATCAGCTGTCCTTTCCCCGCTGCCTTTGACTACGCCCAAGTGCCCGACCTTAAAAAGCTCAATGTTGTCTTCTCTGGCCTTTTCGCAATCAGACTCCTCGGGAAAGCCCCTGTACTCGGTGCCTCCACATTTCTCTGTGGCTCTGACCTCTGACCTCATCACGTATCTGAAACGTTCTCTTCCACGTCGCCCGGGAGCTCGTAAGGGCTAAATCCAATGGCCTTTCCTCGCTCTCATTTCTCCTGGACACCAGCGATCGGCATCTCCCGTAGACTCTTCCCCTCCTAGGCCTCCCTGCTGGACCCATCCTTCTCCATCTTCTTGGCTCCATCTTCCTGAGGCTTCTGCCCTGATCCCCTTCTCTCTTACAATTGCGCCTGATGGTCTTGTCAGCTCCCGTGATCCAATGATCATCCTCATGCAGATGATTCCCGGCTTTGTAGACCGCACTGTGGAGGACCAGAGAGAGGTCTGGGCTTGGAGTCAGTCACTTCTTAGAGCCTCAGTTTCTTTATCTGTCAAATGAGGATGTTGGATTTGCTGGCCTCTAAGGTCCAGCTTTCACTCTGATCTCTGAGATTATCAAGTGTCTGTGGGACATCTCTAACCAGTACATCCCAGAGGCATCTCACACGCAGCCTGTCCAAAATAGAACCTATTCTCTTCCCCCCCCCAAATCTATGCCACCTCCAAAATTCCCTCGTGCTGACCAGAGCACCAATCAATCAGCCAGCACATACTAAGTGCTTCCTGTGTGCCAGAAATTGTGCTCGGTGCTGGGATGGAGAAAAACAATGTTAAGTATATAATCCCTGCCCTCCAAGGATCTCACAGCTATGTACCAACAAGTTACAGACGAGGCCTTGGAAGGAATCTCAGAGATGACACTAAGTGAATGAGGTACGTGGGTGGGTGGGTAGGTGGGTGGACAGGAAAGACTTCTTGCAGAAGGTAGAATTTAAGCTATTAAAAAGAGAGAGAGCCAGCCTACTGTTGGAAAAACCTGGGTTCTGTGGGACCTCAGACATTTCCCAGCTGTGTGACCCTGGGCAAGTCACTTAACCCTATTTGCCTGGCCCTTGCCCTTCTGCCTTAGTGTGGTTACTAAGACAGAAAGTAAGGGATATTTAAAAACAACAACAAATAGGGAAGTGGAGGAGTGGCGTTGAAGGATGGAGCTCCAGGCAATGAGGGCAGCCCACCAGCAGGCTAATGTAGTTGAAGTGTGCGGTGATGAGGCTGGTATCAAGATGGTGGCAATGTCAGAGGAAAGAAGGGGGCCTAGAGGAGAGGTCAGTACTGACAGGACTTGACAGTATATTAAGATATTGGAGGGCGTGGAGGAAGGGGTCAAGGTCAGGGCCTGGGGCCCAGGAGGGTGGTGGTGACTGACAATACTCGGGACTTCTGGAAGAGAAGGGGCCGGGAGGGAGAGAACAGGCACTTTGGGATGCTTATGGAACATCCAGTTTGAGGTGTCCACAGGGTAGCTGGTCATGTGAGCCTACAGGTTAGGAGAGGTTAGTTAGGACTGGTTCTATAGATCTGGGAATCATTTACACAAGTTAGAAGATAAGGAAAGCCTTTAATCCATAGGAGCTGATGAGATCACCAAGCGAGATAGGATAGAATGAAAAGATAAGGAATATGTCACCCTGAAAACAACTAACAAAAAGGTCTTTAGTGGAGGAAGACAGAGTACTCTGGCAAGTCAAGCTAAACCATAGAACTGGGACTTCCACTGAACTATAGAACAAGGAGGGGGGTAACTGAAGTCTTCTGGAAGGGACTGGGTAACAATCTTACGAGTTCACTAAGGTGTGGGAAAGAGGCAATAGCCAGAGACTAGGGCCATTTTGGCAAACCTGTGGCATGCCTGCTGGAGGGAGCTGCTCTCTTCTCCATGAGCACCTGAGGACTTTTTTCTCCCCATCTACCCATCTGCCTAGCAGCCGGATGGGAGCGCTTCCTCCCTCCCCTGTCTGGTGTAAGGGGGTGGCTCACATGTGGCATGAGGGTAGCAGTTTGGGCACTTGGTCTCTAAAAGGTTCACCATCACTGGTCTATGGGAATGGGTTTTGGGTTTTTTAGGTTTCGTTGTCCTCATTCAGTACTTACATAAAGGTGGCCCAACTCCTAGGAAAGAGGCAAGACTAATTCGTAGTTGTCTGGGAGAATCTGTCAGGAGATTATCTGAGCCTAGGACAGAGACTTGGGGGGACCCCTACAGTTAGAGGAACTGAGATTCAGGAAAGGACTCAAGAAAGGAGCAGTCAAGAAGGGAACCAAGACAGCATCCATGGAAAGCCAGCAAAAAGAAAGTAGCCAGAAGACACTGATCAGCAGTGTCTAAGGCTGCAGAAAGGTCAAGAAGGATGAAGACAGAAAAGACCATCAACCCTGGCCATTAAGAGAAATGCGGGCAGAAACCAAATCTTTAGAATTTCAGAAAAAAAAAGTGGGAGAAGAATTCAAAGCTGCTGTTTTAGAGGCATTTAATGTTTCCCAGGCATTCAGCTGTGGAGGGGAGGGGAGATAAAGGACAATAGCTAGCAGGGTTGGGGCTGATCCAAGGAGGCTTTGGGCTTTGTTTTAAAGATAGGGAAGGTCTGGGTGTGTTCGTAGGCAGCAGGGGAAGAACCAGTAGACAGAAGATTAGAGAGTGGGGATGATAGTGGGGGCAATGTGCTGGGGAACGCGGGAGGGCATGGGCTGGAGGAGACCATGCCCGTGCTCTTGCTCTTGCTCTTGGTCTCCTGCTTGGAGCACCCTCCCACATGTCACATTTCCAGGTAGTGGAATATCTCACTCACCTGACCCTCTCCCTTCATACCTTACCGCCCTGCAAGGCCCTCACCACCTGGACTGTTGAGGGAGACTCCTGGTCTCCCTGCCTCTACAGCATTCCCTCCAGTAAAATTGCCATGACTTTGCTAGACTAAATTCTGACCAGGTCATGTCCCTGCCCCATCCACACGCGTGTTCTAGACTCCACTATTGCCTCCTTTGGCCGACATTCCCAATCTGGCCCTTGAAGTCTCCTCGTGCTGCTTTGCACTCCCTCCTCCATGCCTTTGCCCTGACTCTCCACACACCCCTGGAATGCTCTCCCTCCTTACCAGTGTCTTACTCAAATGGTGGCCCATGAAGCAAGCCGTTCCCAGTGCTCCCACCTCCAGCTGCTCCATATAGAACCCTTCCCTTCAGTGGCTACCTGTATAGACAGCATGGTGGCTCGGCCCAGAGGTGGGCAAGGGGGAGGAGCAGATGGGCTCAGAGGAACCTCACTCTTCCAGGATCACGTTGGCAATGAGCTACAAAGAGTACCTGACTGACCCTGCAGACGGGGCTCCAAAGAGCGAGGGATGCCAGTGAGGGAGCTGTGGCCAGCCCGAGACAAGGCCTCTTGGGGAAGGGTCCTGCCCGAGAAGCCAGCACAGGTGCAGGCCTCAGAGAAACCAGGAGCCCCCGTGAGGACAGAAGTGCTTTTGAAGACCCAGGGGGAGGAAGAGAGAGAAGAGAGGGAGGGAGGGAAGGAGAGCCCAAAAGGCCGGTTTGGCTGAACTACAGAATTCATAAAAGGGCATCATGTGTGAGACAGGAGAAAAGAGAAAGTAGAATCCAGTGGTGAAGGGCTTCCAGTGCTCAGCAGAGCAACGTGTTGGATCCTCGAGGCCCCAGGGAGCCACTAGAGTTCGCCGAGCAAGGGGCCTTAGTAAGCATTTATGATGTGCCCAGGCTGTTCCGGGCACCATCCTAATGGATGGGCATAAAAGAAAGACCAAAGCCCTGTGCCAACAGGTTTTCTGCAGGATCAATTGGAGCTACTTCAATAGAGCTGATCTATTGACATTCATATCAGTGGAGAGAAGACATTGGAATTGAGGGGCTCTCAGAAGAGCTCTCTGGGATTTCTGCCAGGCCTTGGAGGAAGCCAGCAGACTGAAATGGGGAGGGAGCACCTTCCAGGCGTGGAGGAAGGACAGCCAGGGAGAAGGCCCCAGTCTTGTGAGGAGCAGCAAGGAGGCCATGCCCCTGGGTGGAAGAGTTGGGGAGGGGAAGGCAGGAAGTACGGTAAAAAGACCCGAAAGGTAAGAGGAGGCCAGGTTGGGAAAGGCTGAATACCAATCAGAGAATTGTGATTTGTTCCTGGAAGGGACTGACGAGGAGGGTGATGCGGACAGACCTGGGTTAAGGAGAGGGTCTTCCCAAAAGATTAATTGGGCAGATGAGTAGAGGAGAGCCTGGGAGGGGAGGGGTCTCACAGCAGTCCTGGGGTTTATCAGTGAGGGCCTGCCAAGGGAACGGATGTCAGATAGAGGTGAATCGAGAGGCTCTAACAGTGCGTGGTTGGGCCCGGGGAGGGGGACCAGAGTAGAGGGTGTTAAATTGGCTGGTAGTGCCCCAGACAGGAAGCCAGAAGTGGGGAAGAGGCTGGACGACCTCTGAGGGGTCTCTGACACGTCCTCCCCCCGCCCTCAAGCTCTGAACACTAGGGCTCCGGGCGGAGGGCTGTGGCCTTGTCTGATGCCTTGTGCCCTTTGACTGCAGTTAGTGCCCCTGGCTTGGGGAGAGGAGCAAAGCTTTGAGCACTGGGCACTTTACCTCCCTCCGTCCTTCCTCTGGCCCTTTGCTTCTCGTCTGTTTGAGGGGAGGGATTGGGGTGTAAGCAAGCAGGCAGAGAGCGCATGTGGGGGCTGCTCTGGGCTCTCCAGCAGCATGATGGTGGGGCAGGCGCTCTCCTGGAGCTCCAGGAGCCAGCTGCTGCAGAGCCCAGCCTGGCTGGTCAGGGGCCGGTTGGCCATCTGATGAAGAGGCCTCCTTGCCTGTGGCAGTCCGTGAAACCATGATCCAGGAAGAGGCCTGGTCCTGCACAAGCCTTTCTGCTTTGGCAGTGCCGGCCACCAGGGAGAAAGAGGCCACCCAGAACCATGTGGTTTTTAGCTCATCAAACTTTCATTTGATTGCTGCGATGGGGGAGGGCACACATTCATTCATTGGCGGAAGAGCTGGAGCACATTCACTTGAACATCGTCGGTCTCAAAATGCAGCCAGCTGGGTCAGCCCTGGGAGAGCAGAGGGGATGAGGAATAAGATGGCATGAGAGGGAGCCTTCAGAGTATACCAGGAAGGAAAATGGGCCCATCCCTCCCCAAGAGGAAGGAGCCCAAGTCCTCGACTGGGAGTGGAAATGAAGGTGGGTCCTCCAGCACGTTGGGTGGCCCCCTTAAGGTGAGCACAGCCCCACCCCCCACCTTGCTCCATGGAAGGATGTGACAAGAAGAGTCTCTCAGGAGGAGTGGGCAGTTGTGCAGGGGCTGCTATTTGGGTTGGGAGTGGGGTGGGGCTAGGGGAAAATCTTATCACTCTCTATCTGCATCTGTGACTGTCCCGACTCCACCACCGATGAGGTGTCCCTTCCAGGATAAAATGATTACTTCTAATTTCATCACCTTGCTGCCCCTTTGAGCTACCACTTCCTTGAGCCTCCTCTCCCCTCATTGCAGGGCTGGAGGGTGAAATGCTAACCTTCTCCCAAAGTTTTCCTTTAGAGAAGGCAGAAATTGGACTCCACCCTCCATCTTCAGGTTCCCCTGGCTTCGGAAGACCAGCCACAGATACTAGCTATGTGACCCTGAGCAAGTAACTTAACTTTAGTTGTACCATCTGTAAAATGGGGATAATATTAGCGCCTGCCTCTCAGGTTCGGGCTTTAACATTTTTTTTTCCAGATTACATGTCAATACAATTTTTAATATCTGTTTTCTGACATTTTACAATCTCTGTCCTCTCCCTCCCTCCCACTCTTCCCCAAGAAGGCAGGCAATGTGATATAGGTTGTACATATATTATCATATAATACCTATTTCCATGTTCTGAAACAAGATACATATTGCTTTTACACTAGAGAAAAACTAATGGTGCAAATAAATTGACAAATAATCTGCTTCAATCTGCATTCAGACTGTCCCTTTTGTGGCAGCAGATGGTCTTTTTTTGAGTCGTTCTGGATCTCCTTGCTTTGTTGATAATAGAAAAGTCATTCGCAATTGATCATCGTACATTATTGCTATTACTGTGTATAGCGTTCTCCTGGTTCTGCTTGTTTCACTTTGCATCAGTTCATATAAATCTTTCCAGGGATTTTGAGGATCATCTTATTTGTCATTTCTTGTAGCACAATAGCATATTCTAATACAAACATATGCCACAACTTGTGCAGCCAATCCCCAATCGATGGCCATCTCTTCAGTTTCTAATTCTTTGCCATCATAAAAAGAACTGCTAGAAAATTTTTTTTTTGTACAGGTACAACCTAGCTTTAATCTCTTTATGTTACAGACCTGGAATTTCTGGATCAAAGGGTGTGCATCATTTTAGACTCTTTGGGCATGGTTCCAGATAGCTCTCCAGAATGACTGCATTTGTTCACAGCTATACCAACAGTGTATTTGTGTCTCAGGTTTGCACATCCCCTGCAGTATTTATCATTTTCCTTTTTTTGTCATGTTAGCCAGTCTGGTGGGTGTGAGGTGGTACCTCAGAGTTGTTTAAATTTGCATTTTTCTAATAGTGATTTGGAGCATTTTTCCATATGATTAAAGATAGTTCTAATTTCATCCTCTGAGAACTGCCTGTTCATATCCTTTGGCTGTATGTCAACTGGGGAATGCTTTGTTTTCTTGTAAAATTGTTTCAGTTTTATATATATTTGAGAAATTAAGCCTTTATCAGAGAGCCTTGCTACAAAGACTTTTTTCCCAGTTTGTTGTTTAATTTTTAATTCTTGTTGCATTGGTTTTGTTTGTGCAGAAACTTCTTCATTTAATATAGTCAGAGTTATATATTTTACATCTTGTAATGTTCTGTCTTGTTTTGACCCAAATTCTTCCCTTCTCCATAGGTCTGAGAGGTGTCACTCAGGTTTGTTGTATTGACCAAACAAAAAAACAATTCAAAAGTACTTAGCACAGTGCTTGGTTCCTAGTAAATGCTACACAAGTTTTGCTATTATTATTCTATGGGAACAGGAGTGAGGAAAGTGTCTTCCAGTTTTGTGCAGGTTGATAAGGAGAAAAACAGGAATGAATAACATTTATTTAGCACTTTTAGCGTTGCAAAGAGTTTTGCTTACATTGTTGCATTTGATCCTCAAAAAAATCTGGGCAGTGGTTGCTTTTATCATTTCCATTTTAGAGATGAGGAAACTGAGGCATGGGAAAGTATGTGAATGAGGCAGGATTTGAATCAAGGTCTTAATTCTGAGTCCATTATTTTGTCCTTTAAGCTGGAGTGAAAGATTGTGAAAAAGCCTTGAATGGGGCCAGCTAAGTGGCTTGTGAAAGCCAGACCTAGAAATGGGATGTCTGTGCTCAGCCATTTCCTAGCTTTGTGATTCTAGATAAATCACTTAATCCCCATTGCCTAGCCCTTACTGGTATTGATTCTGAGACGGGAGATAAGAGTTTTTAGAAAGAGAGAGAGCAAGGAATACTATTGTGCTAAAAGGAATAATAAAGTGGAGGAATTCCATGGAGACTGGAACAACCTCCAGGAAGTGATGCAGAGCGAAAGGAGCAGAACCAGGAAAACATTGTACACAGAGACGGATACATTGTGGTACAATCGAAGGTGATGGACATTAGTGGCAATGCAATCTGAACTGAACTGAACTGAACAATCTGCAGGGATCTAAAAAACACTATCCACAAGCAGAGGACAAACTGTGGGAGTAAAAACACCGATGAAAAACAACTGCTTGACTACAGGGGTGGAGGGGATATGACTGAGGAGAGATTCTAAATGAACACTCTAATGCAAATACCAACAATAGGGAAATGGGTTCGAGTCAAGAACACATGTGATACCTAGTGGAATTTCGTGTTGGCTGTGGGAGAGGTGGTGGGAGGGGGGGAGGGAAGAAAAGAAAATGATCTTTGTTTCCAATGAATAATGTTTGGAAATGACCAAATAAAAATTAAAAAAAAAAAAGAATATTAAAGACAGGAAGAAAAGCAAAAAAAAAAAGAGAGAGCAAAAAAAGAAAAAAGCCTGGAATGGCAACCACTAGAGAGCCCATATGGAATCACTAAAGGTTGGAGAGCAGTGGAGTTGCTTGCCCAGATCTGTGCATAAGGTTTGAAGAGAAGCCCCAACCTGTTCTTTATTATTATTGTTATTATTATTTTAATTGGGAAGTTCAGAGAAGGAAGAGACGTGCCCAGAATAACTGGGAGAAGTGCCTCAGACCCTGCAGGTCTCCTGACGCCCATTCCCAGCATCAATCATCCCCTCAGCCTCGGGATCAGGCCAGTTCCTCGCTGGCTCAAGCTCCTCCTCCCCAGACCCCATCCTTGTGACTGCCGCCTGGGTGGGGGGCGGGGAAAGGGTCCCACGGACTTCTCAGTCTCCACTTCCCCATCCGCCTCCCCTGCTGCTGACTCCTCGCTATTTGTCTCCTCCTTTAGATGGGAGCGCCACTTTTTCCACGCAGCCTTCTCGGAGAGGGCTATAGGGCCGAGGCTCCCGCGCCCTTGCCCCCACCCCTCCCCGCCACCTCATTTTCTCCGGCCGAGTCCTTTCCGGCTCCCTGGTACCTAGCCCCTCCCACCTGGCCACCTAAAGTCCGTCTGGGCTCCTGCTGCCCTGGAGCTACCGTGTCGAGGGAGGCAGCGGCTACGTAATATCCAGGGCTTCTGGCTGAGGCCTCCCTGCAGCTAGATTGTAGCCCTCCCGAGGCTACTAACGACGTCTTCCGAAGCCAGACGCCCTCTAGCCCGAGGCTACATAGTAACCTCCGAAGAGCGAATGTGTGAGGGAGTGTGTGCGTGTAAGAGTGTGTGAGACAGTTGTGTGTGTGTGTGTGGGGTGTGCGTGTAAGAGAATGTGTGTGTAAGAGTGTGTGAGACAGTTGTGTGTGTGTGGGGGTCTTTCTCGGCCACCCCAGCCCAGCTGGGGCTTGATAGCGTCCTGGTTCACAGCTCTACCACAGAGTCAACGGCTGCGGGAGGCGCGCGGGGGAGAACCAGGGGGTCAACCGCAGCTCCGCCCTCTCAAAGCGCTTTAAAATGGCTCCGGGTAATGCTGGTAGCGGCAGTCACAGCTTGATTTAGGGCCGAAAACCCCCAAACTCCGTTGCCTAGGGAGCAGTAAGACCATGAAAGACGGACTGCGCATGCGGTTCAAAGACTCCGTTTCTCTCACCTCCTCCTCCCTTCCCAAGGCCCGGGAAAACTACAACCCCCAGAGAAGTTCGCGGCTCAGCGGGTCAGGAAGACAGGGCAAGTACGCCCCTTCCCATTGGGTCAGGGGGGGAGTAGGCTACTGGCTACTGACCCGGCAAGAAGAGAATCGCGGGCTCTGATTGGCGGAGTGTGAAGGCTAGAGGTAGTCCCGGAAATAGTGACCAGGTTGGAGAGAGGTGGGGACACCCACGTGGGGATACCCGCGTGGAGATTCCGGGGCCCCCCACAGTGCAGCCTTGGAGCTGAGCCCAAACTCGGACTTGAAGTCTGGTGGCCCGTACGCAGGTGTCATGGAAGACGCCTTCAGCAGCCCCGCGGGGGCCGTGCTGCAGCGGGAAGCTGGGGCCCCGGGGCCCCTGACGCCCCCCACGGAGCTGGCTCACAATTACGAGCTGGAGCGGGTGCAGGCCTTCGTGCGGGAGTGCGAAGCCAAGCGAGTGAGTGGGGGAGGGGACAAGAGTAGGGAGGGCTAGGGGGAAGAGCGAGGCCATGTCGGGAGAGACCTAAGGGGGAAGGGAAGGAATCGGGGTGGGGAGAGGAGGAAGGAAGACGGGACGAGGGAAAGAGAACGTTGGATCTGAGGGAAGCTCTGAGCAGGACTCTCCGCCGGCTGTCAGGTTGCCCTGCAGTTCCCGGACGATCTCCTCGGAGACAGCGTGGCTGTGGCCCGCGCCCTGGAGGAGTCGACGGGAGCCAAGATGTTTGTTCTCGGGGACACGGCCTATGGCAGGTAGGAGCCTAAGAGTGGGAGGGAGTCGGGCCAGGGCGGCCCTACTCGGAGGTGGTGTCTTCCCTTGCCTGCCCCTATAATTCTTTCCCCTCCGCAGCTGCTGTGTGGATGTCCTTGGGGCTGAGCAAGCCGAAGCTGAGGCTCTCGTCCACTTTGGCCCTGCCTGCCTGAGCCGTCTTTCCCGGCCCTTGCCAGTCTTCTACGTCCTGGGTCAGCGTCCGGTGGCCCTGGAGCTGTGTGCAGAGGCCTTCAGAAACCTGCACCCGAACCCTGCCGAGCCTGTGGTGCTGCTGAGTGAGCCAGCCTGTGCCCACGCCCTGGGTGAGGATCAGGAAAGAGGAGGGTGGGTAGAGGCCTGTTTTGGTTGTCCCCAGAGGCGGGTAATTGCTTTCTCCCCCATTAGATCGAGCTCCTATTCCTTGTATCCTCAGATTTTAACGAGCATAGTTTGGCACAGGACAGGTGCTGATTGATTTATTGGGGAGGAGTCGAGGGAACTGAATGAGACTTTATTATCTAAGTGAGCGGGGCCACTTACCCTGTTTGCTGCCTCAGTTTCCCCCTGTTCCTTAGCCAAGACCCTTAGTTTCTCCCATGTCTGGGAGATGGAAGGGGAAGGGGGGGGAACCTACCTGCACTTTTAGCCATAGAATCGTGGAGTTGGAAGAGCATTTTGGAAAGTGCTGCATCAAACTGTCTCGGACCACAAGTTTCCAGTAACTATGTTGGCCATCCAACGTTCAGAGGGCTTTCTCCTTTCAGCCCAGCGTGCTGTGCGACAGTTCTGATGATCAGGAAGCCCTTCGTGGGCTTACACAGATCTCTTTGCCTTTCCTTCCCTCTTCCTAATCGCTCACTCCTCCTTTGTGGGGCAGCCCTTTGGCTAGTCAGAGTGTCCCCTTCGTCCTCTCCCCTCCCTGCTAAGCATCCCCACTTCCTCCATCCTGTCCCATTCCGATTGTGTACTACAGCCCACTGACTCAGTGTGTTCTCTCTGCAGAAGCCTTGGCAGCCCTTCTTTGCCCACAGTATGAGGACCTCCTGGTCTCCCACCCAGCTCTGCCTGCTGCTGCCCCAGCCTGGGAGCAGCCACCACTGGAGCGCTTTGGCCGCTTTTTCCCTTTGAGCCCTGGGCGGCAGCTGGAGGACTACGGTGCCTTTTATGTGGGCGGCTCAGAGATCGGGGACGATGACAGAGATGAGGTGACCCCAGATCTGCTCCAGCTGCTCCTGGGCTGGGCCCCTGACCGCCCCTTTTCCTCTTGCCTGCCAGGCTCTGGAAAAGCCAGGGCAGAGGGCCCTCGGGCGGTCCGAGCCAGAGCTCGGAGCCACTATCTGGTGGAACGGGCACGAGATGCCCAAGTGGTGGGCCTGCTGGCCGGTGCTCCAGGGGGAGCAGGGCACTGTGAGGCACTGGCCCACCTTCGGACACTGGTGAAGGCTGCTGGCAAGCGAGCCTATGTCCTGTCTCTGGGCCGGCCCACCCCTGCCAAGCTGGCCAACTTTCCTGAGGTGGATGTCTTCGTGCTACTGGCCTGTCCCTTGAGGGCTCTCGACCGACCCCGGAGTGGGGCCAGCAGAGGCTTCTTCCGACCACTGCTCACCCCCTATGAGCTGGAGGCTGCCTGCAACCCCGCTCGGGGACCTCTAGGGCTGGAGCCCTACCTGACTCAGTGTTCTGACCTGCTGCTAGGTAAAGCCCAGCACCTGCTTGACTTGGGTCCTTCCCCATCCTTTAGCCCTATGCCTTGGGAGGGAAGGAAGGAGAAAGGGCCTGTCCCTAACCTTCCTCCACTGCCCCCACAGGCTCCCCATTCCATGTGCCAATTCCACCCCCGGATTCTGAGCTATGGGATATGCCCGACATGTCACTCATCACTGGTGAGCTGCGCCCAACACAGGCCTCAGCCGCACCAGATGTCCCTGATGGCCCAGAAGCCTCGGCTCTGAGCCACCGATCCCGGCTTGAGCTTGCTGAGAGCAGTCCAGCAGGTAACCCCAGCTCCCCTGGAGCCTAGCTCAGGGTGGGGGGTGAGGGGGGCTGCCCAGGCCCGTGGCTGACCCTCTTTGCTGTCTTCCCCACCAGCTTTGTTCCTTGGTTCTCGGACTTGGCGGGGGTTGGAGCTTCAGCTAGGCCAGACGGCACCGATGCGGGCAGTAGCTGGGAGACGAGGTGTGCCCATTGCCTACGAGGATGAGCCTGGCAGCTAAGGAACCCTCGTGTCAAGTCAGACTCCAAGACAAGGCCTCGGCACTGCTTAAGAAAGCAGATCCCCAGGTGTATCCTAGGTGCCAGCAGCCAGTCCAGCCTGGAGTAAGCACACTCAGGCCAGCCTGTTCTCCCCCTCTGCCCCCTGGGTCCCTTACTGATGACTGAACACAAGAGGGAGGGAGAAAAGAGCACCAGCTGTGTATACGGGCCTGGGCTATATGCCTTTACAGATAGCTCATGGCTCCTCACCACAACCCTGGGAGGGAGCTCCTCCTTTATCTGCCAGGCACTTAGTAAGGTGGAGGAGAGGGAGGGGACAAAGACCAGACCCCCTGGGCAATCAAAGCAGGCACACCCTCAGGAGTGTCCCCCCCAGAAGCTGCTGCAGTTCCCATGAGCCTCCACCAGGCCCTCAGAGATTCCTAGACTGCCCCCAGATCTGAGCCCAGCTCTGACCATTGGTCCTGGTCCCTTAGGAAAAGTCCCAGGACGTGATCTGGCCTGACCTGGGGAAACCAGCAGGTTAGATGGCAGGGCGAGGTGCCCAGAGCACAGAGAATGCCTCTGCTGCTCATTAAGGTTACCGGAGGGGCCAGCACTGCTCCTGGTAAAGGGGTGGAGGAGAGGAAGATGCCAGCCCCCAGTGCCCTGTCACCTAGCCCCTGTCCGAATCAAAGGAGCAGATACAGGGGATTGAGTTGGGGGAGAAGAGGAGGAAAGCCTGGGTCCAGGAGCCCAAGAGCAGGAACCTGTACCCATTCTGCCATTAGGTTGTATTGACAGTCCCTGGGTATAGCTGGCACTCCCCATTTGGCTTTTCTCTATCCCTTGCCCATCCTGGGACTCCCTGCTCACAGGTTTCCATTAGCAGAGCTCTCTGAGCTCACTGGTGACCCATCTTTGGGGCTGAGAGCCCGGCAGCACCATGTCCGCTGCTACAGCTTGAAAGGACAGCCCTGCCTGAGGCTGCAAGAGCCAGACCTTCCCCACCTACAGGGCTCACCAGCCTGCCCACCATGGGGCATCACACTGTGGCTAAACACCTCCCACAGCAGCACCGGAAGGCCCAGATATCTGACCTAGTAGAACCTTCTAGGACAGCTTCTGGGGCATCCGTAAGATGGAATCCAGGCGTAACGGAAGAGGTGATACGATCTTAGACATCCTTGCCAAAGGCCCATTGAGGACATCTTCAGATGAGCCAGGTTCTTGTGCGTAAGCCTACTGTTGGAGAGGTGTTCCATACCCAAGGCCTCAGTACAGAAGGATACCTTGTTTGTTTGTTTTTTAATTTAAAATGTTATTTCCCCCAATTACATCTAAAAACAGTTTTTACAAATTCTTTAATTAAATATTTCCCTATTATGTTTTAAGATTTCACAATCATTTCAAAATATGGAGTTCCAAATTCTCACCCTCCATCTCTCCTTCCCTCCTCCTTGAGAAGCTAAGCACTTTGGTATCGATTCACACATAAAGTCATATAAACCATATTAGCCAGGTTGCAAAAGAACAAAATTAAAGGGTTTTTTTTTTAAGTATGCTTCAAATTATATGAACACAACTATAAAACACTTTCTCCACAATTAAAACTAGATCTAGGGGGCAGCTGGGTAGCTCAGTGGATTGAGAGCCAGGCCTAGAAACAGGTCCTACATTCAAATGTGGCCTCAGACACTTCCCAGCTGTGTGACCCTGGGCAAGTCACTTAACCCCCATTGCCTAGCTCTTACCACTCCTGCCTTGGAACCAATACACAGTATTGATTCCAAGACAGAAGGTAAGGGTTTAAAAAAACAACTAGATCTAAATTGGAAAAACATTAATTGCTCATGGGTAGGACAAACTAACATAATAAAAATAATCCTACCCAAGTTAATTTACTTATTCAGTGCCGGACCTATTAAACTACCAAGAAACTTTTACTGAGTTAGAAAAAAATTATGACAAAGTTCATTTGAAAGAACAAAAGATCAAGAATATCAAGAGAAACGGGAAAAAATGTGAAGGATAGGGGCCTAGCAGTACAGTGATCATCAAAATAATATGGTATTCTCTAAGAGAAGGGAGGATCAGTGGAATAGACTTGGGATACATGTCCTCGGCAAGATAGTATATGGCAAACCCAAAGATCCCAGATTTTGGGACAAGGACCCACTGTTTGACAAAAACTGCTGGGAAAACTGAAAAATAGTATGGGAGAGATTAAGTCCAGATCAACATCCCACACCCTATACTAAGATAAATTCTGAAAGGATAAATGACAAATATAAAGAAGAAAACTATAAGTAAATTAGGTAAACATAGAATGGTATATTGGTTATCTGTGGGAAAGAAAAGAATTTAAGACCAAGCTAGAAATAGAGAATATCACAAAATGGAAAGTGAATAATTTTGGTGACATTAAATTGTACAAACAAAACCAATGCATCTAAAATTAGAAGGGAAGCAACAAATTGGGGAGAAATCTTTATAACAAAAACCTCTGACATCTAATATCTAAAATATATAAGAACTAAGTTGTACAAAAAAATCAAGCCATTCCCTAATTGACAAATGGGCAAGGGATATGAATAGGCAGTTTTCAGATAAAATCAAAACTATCAATAAGCACATGAAAAGTGTTCTAAATCTCTAAAGAGAGATGCAAATCAGAACAAATAAGGTACCACCTCAAGTCTAGCAGACTGGCTACTATGACAGCAAAGGAAAGTAATAAATGTTGGAGAGGATGTGGCAAAATTGGGACATAATACATTGCTGATGGAGTTGTGAATTGATCCAACCATTCTGGAAGGCAATTTGGAACTATGCCCAAAGGGCGTTAAAAGACTACCTGCCCTTTGATCCAGCCATATGCTGAGTCTACTCCAAAGAGATCATAAGGAAAAATACTTGTATGAAATTATTTATAGCCGCACTCTGGTGGCAAAAAAAAAATGGAAAATGAGGGGATGCTCTTCAAATGGGGAATGGCTGAACAAATTGTGATTATATGTTGGTGATGGAATACTGTTGTGCCTAATGAAATGGAGGATTCCATGTGAACTGGAATGACCTCCAGGAATTGCTGCAGATCGAGAGGAGCAGAACCAGGAGAACATTATACAGAGACTGATACACTGTGGTACAATCGAACTTAATGGGCTTCTCTACTAGCAGCAATAACCAGGGACAATTCTGAGGGACTTATGAGAAAGAAGCTATCCACATCCAGAGGAAGAACTGTGGGGACAGAAACACAGAAGAAAAACATTTCCTTGATCACATGGTTCAATGGGGATGTGATTGGGGATCTAGACTGTAAATGATCACCTTAGTGCAAATATTAATAATATGGAAATTGATCTTGATCAATGATACATGTAAAACCCAGTGGAATTGCTTGTTGGTTATGGGAGGGGGGAGGGAGGAGGGGAAGGAAAGAATATGAATCATGGAACCATGGGAAAAAAATTCTAAATTAATTAAATACATTTAAATTAAAACAAAAACAAAAACAACCCTTACCTCCCATCTTAGAATCAATAACATGTATTGGCTCCAAGGCAGAAGAGTGGTAAGGGCTACCCAATGGGGGTCAAGTGACTTGCCCAGAGTCACATAGCTGGGAAGTATCTGAGGCCAGATTTGAGCCTAGGACCTCCCATCTCTAGGCCTGGCTCTCAATCCACTGAACTACCCAGTTGCCCCCGCCCCATTTAATTTTTTCTTTTTTTAAGTATGCTTAATTCTGCATTCAGTTTCCTTGTTCTTTCTCTGGAGGAGTTTCCAATGTGTTATAAATCTTGAATTCTTCCCTTCCCCCTCTATTGTTAAGCAATCCAATATAGATTTTACACATGCAATCATGTAAAATATTTTCCATATTAATCTTTTTGTGAAAGGAAACTAGAAAAAAATTATGAAAGTGAGAAAAGTTTGCACTGGTCTGGATTCAGACTCCTGGGGTCTTTCTCCGGAAGCAGCTGGCCTTTCTTATCCTGAGGCCTTGGGCATCCTTTCAGATCCTCCTAGAGCTGAGAAGCGCTTTCATTCACATCTGTTCACTGTAAAGATTTCCTGCCACTGGATCATGTTCTGGTTCTGCTTATTTCACTCGCCTTCGGTTCCTGTAAGTCTTTTTAGGTTTTTCTGAGCGCCTCCTGTTGCCATTTCTTCCAGCACAATAGTATTCCATTACAGTCATACTCCGTAATTTAGCCGGTCCTCAGTTTCCAATTCTTTGCCCCTACAATAAGCAGCTTTACGCGCAGGGGACAAAGGGCCGGTTCTTCCACTTCTCATCTTTGCTCCCCCTGCAGGGGATCTTGGGATAGGCAGGTCTCCTTGCACCTCAATAGCAGGCACGGAGCGGGTGCACTGAAGCCGCCCATTCCTTCCAGGGAACCGCTCTGTTGCAGTGGCAGATGCTCACAGAGACGAGATCGGCTTCAATGGAGTTGGGCGGAAGGAAGTTCCGGGTGAACGCTCGCGATATTTACAAAGAAAAGCAGCCGTGCAAAGCCCTGAGCCACATTCCCGGGTATAATACTGTACCTGTTCGACCGTATTCTTGGAAATGCTCATTTGCTGTGTTTGGTTCAGAACAAAAGAGAAAAAACGCTGTTGGCTGCGTTTGTAAATGCCATTGAGGCTGCTCCGTGCCTTAGCAGAGGAGTGGAAATGCCAGTGTTTGGGGAGGGGCTTAGCCCCCAGGGAAAGGAGTTAGCCTGGGCTGGCCTCTTTGCCCCCACACTACCCCTGGGCAGCCACGGCACCCTCCAGAGTGGCAGTCCGTCCGTGGTCCATTGCGGCTGGATGTGCTGCAGGCATCTCCCACACCTCCACCTGTCCCAAGCAAGTCATTCTCTCCCCATCCCCCAACTTCCCTGTTTCTGTCCAGTGTTCCCTCCTTCCAGTCTCAAAATGCCTGGATCATCCCCATCCCCCACTTCCCCTCTCCCCTCCTGGGTCCAAAGCCCCCTCATCCAAGATTCTTTCCTGTCACACAGCTGCCAGCCCCCACTTCTAACCCCTCACCTGGACCACAGCCTCACTGGGGACCCCAAAGCCAGTCCTTCCCCCTCTCCAGTTCTTCCTTCTGACTCAACTGCCTGAGTGATATTCCTAAAGTTGGGGTGGATAGTCTCACGGGTGCTCAGTAAACCTCAGTGGCTCCCTGGTGCTTGTCCTTTCTTGCTAAATATAGTCCTCAAGCACTTCAAGTCTGCCTCAGTCTCACTTGCAGTGTCTTTCCAGGCTCAACTCTGTGGCAAAAGTTCTACATCTCAGCCAACTGTCCCCCTTGCTATTCCCCAAATACAAGTTGCCATCTCCCTTGGCATGGACTGGCCCCTATGCCTGGGATGCCCTTCCTCCTCTCCTCTCACTTGGGGATAGTAGGCAGTTCTCTTTGTGTGTGCGTGTGTGTATACATAGATGCAAATCCTTCTCCCCAATTACATGTAAAAACAATTTTAATTCTTTTTTTAAATGTTAAACCCTTAGCTTCTTAGAATCAATACTAAGTACTGAATGGGATAGAAGTATAGGATCAATACTACATATCAGTTCCAAGGCAGAAGAGCGGTAAGAGCTGGGCCATTGTGGTTAATGGACTTGTCCAGGGTCACACGGCTAGGAATGTTCAGCTAGCTGCTCTCTAAAAATATTTATGAGCTCCAAATTCTTTCCCTCCATCCTCTACCCCCTCCCTGAGATGTAAGCATTCCGATATAGATTTTACATGTGCCGTCATGTAAAAGCACTTCTCCGTATTAGTCATTTTGTTGGAAAGAATTCAAACCAAAAAATGAAATCCAGCCCGTTTCGGTCTGCATTCAGACTCCATCAGATCTTCCTCTGGAGGCAGACGGCATTTGGGACTGTCTTGGATCACTGGACTCCTGAGAATAATTGAGTCTGGCACAAGATCACCCGACAAGACTGCTGTCACTGGCTCTGCTCACTTCCCTCTGCATCGGGGCACGCCGGGCTTTGCAGGTGTTTTGGTGCTATTCTTTCTGGCACGACTTGTTCCACCATTCCCCAAACGACGGGCTTCCCTTCGGTTTCCATTCCTTTGCTACACTATAGTGCTCTGGGTGGTAACAAGCTTTTCTCAAGAGCAGGCCTCAGTCCACAGGGCAAGCCCAACCCTTCTCCATATGTCTGACCTTCAAAAGCACCACGAAAGCGATTTTGTTCTAAGATTTGGCAGCCCAAACCATATTCGCTTTTATGGACACTTACCTTGTCCCATGGCTGATTCATTGATCTTGTGGTCCACTAAACCCCCCAGATCTTTTGTAGAACACCTTCAATCTGTCCATGCAGCTCCGATCTTAGATTTTGGGTCCCCAAGTGCAAGACTTGCCATTTGCCCTTCGTAGAATCAGCCTGTCACAATCCTTTTGGGGCCCAGATTACGGTCCAGTGTGAGCCCCATCTCTCCCAGCTTGGGGGTCACCTGCAAAGCTGATGACAGCATCTACCCTCTCTGCCTTTCTCTAAATCCCTAAGAACATCAGAGAGCCCAGAGCTCAGCGCAGATCTCTGAGGAATGTCCCCGGGACCTTCCAAGGGGGTGGTGACTTATTAACTATATATGGCAGCCCTTTTATCCAGGCCACCTCACTGGATTCTTGTCTGGGGACATCTTTTCCCAGAAGAACGGTGTGAGATGTGTTGTCTGCCATTGCACAAACCCAGGCAAGCCCCATGGGAGGCCCAAAGCCCAGAGGGATGGAGGGGCTGCCTAGAAAGCTGGGGGGGAGGGGGGGGGCTGGGCTCTTGTGCCCTGGAATGATGACTTCCACAGAGAAATGAGGAAGCTTCTTGTGGAGGGAAGGGACTGCTCTGGGAGGCCCTGCCCTGGAGGCTGGCTTCCTCTCCCACTAGCTGAGACTGGAGAAAGGGAAGTAGGGGCAACAGCATCAAGGTCACAGCTGGGGATATTCAGCCACTGGGGGTGGGGGCAAGAAGAAGGTCCGGCCAGATGGGGCTGGAAGGGCCAGAGACAGGAGAGCAGCTTGGGAAGAAGCTCTTCATACACTCCAGCCCCAGCCCTGGCCCTTTCATTCCAGCTGTATGGAGTGTGGGGGGAGAAGGGGGACCCCTGGCACTTGGGGGCTCTGCATTTCTGCCTCACTTAAACCCAGTTCTCAAACAAGACATCCCCAACACTGTGGTGTTCTTGGTTCCCTGAAAACAAAGGACAAAAGAGGTTCCTCGCAGGTGCTATTACTCCAAGGATGTCACATTATACTGTCTATACCTACACCGGCTCCCTCTCTCTCTCTCTCTCTCTCTCTCTCTCTCTCTCTCTCTCTCTCTCTCTCTCTCTCTCTCTCTCTCTCTCTCTCCCTCTCTCAATACAAGAAAAGCCTGTTTAGCATGATTTTAGGCTCACTGAGGGTTAACCCAGAAAATGGAGTTTCCCCTGGAGGAACTGGGTGGGAAGCTGAGCAGCAGAGGAAGGCTTCCTGCAGATGGAGTAACTTCCAGGCTTGTGGGCAAGCCTGTGGCTTTCTTTTGTTTACTGAACTCAGAGAAGCTCAGGCTGCTTCTTTGCTCCCTTTTCCAGAGGCTCACTAACCATCCCTTTCTTCATACAGCCCTGGGCTAGCTCTCCTCTAGGATATCTCGCTCTGACAGCTCAGCACTCCCACCAGCCAGTTTTCTGAGTCCTGCCAGACGTGCTCCATCTGGGTCTGATGGCCTGAACTCCTTTAAGGGCAGCTAAGTAGGTGATCTTTTTTGTTGTTTCTCTTTAAACCTGACATTCTAGCTGTGTGACCCTGGGCAAGTCACTTCATCCCAACTGCCTAGGCCTTGCCATTCCTCTGACTTAGAATTGAAACTAAGGTATGGGTTTCAAAGAAATAAAAAACAAAAACCCTAAATCCTTATCTTCTTAGTATCAATTCCAAGACAGAAGAGTGACAAGGGCTAGGCAATCAAGGTTAAGTGACTTGCCCAGGGTCACATAGCTGGAAAGTGTCCAAGGCCAAATTTGAACCCGGGTTCTCCCAACTCCAGGCCTAGCACTCTATTCACTGTGCTACCCATCTGCCCCTTAGCTAGTTATTCTTTCACAACCTCTCCACATATCTGGAATTGACTTCCATTTCTGTCCTGTCCTTTCTAGTCCAAGGGTCCTTCTTCATTCTTTTGGGCTAATAGGAGGGAAACCTACTTGGAGCAGCTCCATGGGCCACACACTCCTAAGAGACAGATTATACTCCTTCTTGGTCTGCTTTGCAGAACTATTATCCACATCATGCCCCCTGGCCATGGGTGTCCTCTAGAATTCTCTTACTTGGTAAGCCCCAGGGAGGTCAGAAAGCAGGCTCCATGGTAAGGGAGGTGGAAGCCCTGGGGAATGGCTATGCAGACCAGTTTGATGCCATCTATTGTGGTGCTGCTGAGCTTGAACTGGGAAAGGTCCAGGTCCTTAGCATTTTGCCCCATGATATCTGAGAGACACCTAAAAAGATGGCACTCTGGACCTCAAAGATCCAAGGGGCCCTAACCTTAGGACTTGGTGGTCAACGGGAGAGTCTTGGGGGGAGACCAAGTAGGGTCAATCACTCCACCTTAAAGCACAACAGAGTGGATCCTGGTCTTGTCACAAAGCTTACGATTAGGAAGTGAAGCTGAAGAGATAAGTAAATCAAAGAAAACACTGATTGATATAAAATAATTTATTGTGGATCCAGAGTTTACCCTCCTCTCCCCAAAAAAGGAGCAAGTAATCTTATAAGAACTGCAGGAAACTCAAAGGGAAAAAAAAAGTATTTCTCACAAGGATCACCTACATACATAAATAGAAGGAATGAAGGAAGCAACTTAAAAAGAGGTATTAATTACTTTGATTTATGCATAGATTACATTTTGAGTAATTATATTCTGACAAAGTAACACTAACAGAGAGAAATAATTTACTTTGATTAAGTTCCTATTGGTGTTTACTTTAAGTGAACCTCTCATTCCCTGAAGAATCTGTGTGATTAGAACAAAATTCCACCTACACAACAAAGTGCTCCTATTATACCAGGCAGTTTATCAGTGCCCATCCAGGGAAGCATTCCAAAGAAGTATTCTGCAGGGACAAGTGGAGCAAACACTTTTTCAAGAAGGAAAATGGAGAGAGAATAAATAGCTTAGACAAAAAGTAGCAAAGCTTCACTAAGGAACAGACTCTCTGAAATCTAGGAGAGACCAAATAGAAACCAGAAGACAGCAAGAAATATTAGAACAAAAGTAAGAGATTGAAAAATAGAAGAGAATGCAACTCCTACTATTCAAATATGAGAAGACACTGTGATCTGAACCCTACGATCATCAAGGGTCAGAGAAAGAGTCTTATTAGACCAAAGGCCTGGTTGTGGCTCTGCATTAATGACCTTAAAGAAAGGGAAGGGAGGAGAAGAGAAATAAAACACTTGGAGAAGAAAGGGAATGAAATGAGGGGAGGAACAAGGAATTCCAGTTAGGGAAAATTATGTCACATAATCATAGTGTGCCAGTAGAGGTCTGTAAGAACAAGAAGGAAAGGATAAACATACATACACTGGTACAGAAATACATTTCCCTCAACAGGCAACTGGGAAGGAAAGGAGAGAAGGGAACTAGAAGGAGGATAGATTCAAAGGGATTAGGCGGAAGAAACAAAAACCAATGAAAGATGGACAACAATCTACCTAGCTCTTGTTGAGGAGGGAAAGAACTGGAAATTGAGGGTATGCCCATTAATTGAGGAATGATTAAATAAGTTATAGTTTTAAATGTGATGTAATACTATTGTGCTATAAGACAGGATAAAAGGGATTTTTAAAAAAACTTACCTTCTGTCCTAGAGTCAATACTAGTATGAGTTCTAAGGCAGAAGAGTGGTAAGGGCAAGGCAGTGGGGGTTAAGTGACTTGCTCAGGGTCACACAGCTAGTTCTTCTCAACCTGGCCTTTCTTCCACTTGACCCTCCTCCATCCAGCTCCGATTTCCAGCCAGACTGGCTAACTTGCTGTTCCACACCCAAGATCCTCTGTTTCTCATTTTTGTACTTTAGCCCCAGGTATCCCCCTTGCCTGGTGTGCTCCCCCACCTCTCAGAACCCCTCTTCTCCTTCTTGATTCAGCTCAAGTATTCCCCTACTTCTTTGGCTTGAAATTTTTCTGGTCCCCCCATATCCTTAGAGTCCTCTTTCCCCCAAATATTTTGTATTCATTTGGTAGATATTCTATATGTCTTTGCAACTGAGGGCCAAATCCATAGGGAAGTATCAGAGACGAGATTTCCATCCTCTGCATTTAAAAAATATATTTTTAAACTCTTATCTTTTGTCTTAGAGTAAATACTGTGTATAGTCTCCAAGGCAGAAGAGCAGTTAAGGGCGAGGCAATGGGAGTTAAGTGACTTGTCCAGGGTCACCCAGCTAGTCACCAGTGTCTGAGGTAAAAATTTGAAAGCTGGATTTTCGTCTCCAGACCTAGCTCTCCATGAACTGAGTCACCTAGGTGCCCCCCCACCCTTCTGTCTGACCTACCCTTGTCCAGACAGGCCTCGAAGTGTTGCACTGTGGGGTGCGAAGGGTGGTGGCTCGGGTCTCGGTTTCCACCAGACATACCTCTTCTCGATCCCGGGCAGGTGGCAGCCGCTCTTCGGACTGCCTACAACTCCCAGAAGCCATCGCGGAACCGGACGCGCCACAGGTCAGGTGGACGCAGGGCGGAGCCTACGGTCACATGGCAGAGGCAGTGACGTCAGGTGACCGGGCGCAGGGACTGGCGGGCGGAGGCGGTAGAGCTCAGTGCGCTCTGTCCCGGCCGCCAACCGCGACCCCAGACCCCCGGCTGCGGCTCTTGCCTCGGACCCCGGCGCCGTCGCCGCCATGAAGGGACTCGCGTTGCTTTACTCCTGCCTGTTCTTGGCCTTCTGGAGTGTCATGGTCATTATAGGTGAGAGCAGGGCCTGGGCCATGGGCGGGGGGCGCCAGTCCCATGAGACCGCTCCCCGGACCGTGTCGTGAATCCTGCGCGTGACTACGGCTCCCGTGACCATTCCGTACGCATGTCCGTGCCCGCGACCCTCCCCTGAGCGTGTCCGTGCCTGCGGGACCCCTCCCGATTGAGATCGTGCCCGCAGGAGGCCCTTCCCCTTCGTGATCGTGTCTGTGCCCGCGACCCACCCCCTCCCCGCGTAGGTGCTCACGGCCCTCTCTGGATCGTGTCCGTGCCAGCTACCATATGCTCCTTGCCCCAGCGTGTCCACGCCGACTGGCCTCCTAACCGATTGAGATCAAGCCCCTGATAGACCCTTTCCCTGCGTGATCGTGTACGTGGCCTCGCCCCCCACCACACACACACACCCGCTTGTCAGCGCTCTGGGTCCCTCTCCAGATCATGTCTCTGCACCCTTGCAAGAAGTCATGACCTCGATCCCCTGCCTTTTCCCCCTCTCCCATCCACCTTTCTCCCATCCTCCGTGACCAGGCACCCACTCCCACCCTGCTTGTTTCTCAGGCGCTTCCTAGGCCTGCTCTGGGGTAGAAGGCAAAGGGCTGCTGGGCCTCCCCGAGGTCCCGGAAGCCCGACCCTCGACACTACTTCCCCTTTATTGTTCTAGTCCCCAGGCCTGGGCTGGTCAGATCTGCCCTGAGCCACCTAAGGGCTCATTCTGCCCTTCCATTGTGTTGGGTAAACAGAGACCTAGAGCAGGTCAGGCTAGAACTGCCAGGACCAGGACCAGCCCCAGCCACTCTTCTCACCTCTCCAAAGCCAGGTTGTGGTCCCTCCAAGGTCAACCCACACCAGCTGCCAGCTTTTATCTCACTCCTCTCCAATCTAAAGTCATAGGTGGTAAAGAGAGGAGTGAATGGAGGGGCATGTAGGTTCCAGGGGAGAGCTGCCTGCCCCCCAATGGCTTCAGAGCCGCCTCTGCAAGGGCCACTGACACTTCGAGCAGTAGAATCACCTGGGGAGGACAGCCCAAGTGGTCTAGAACTCTCTCTTTAAAAGAACCAGCAACTCCTAGCAATGTGACCCTGGGCCAGTCACTTAACCTGCCAAGCCCTTGCTCTTTTATATTAAAGTTGTTACTGGCACAGAAAGTAAGGATTTCAAAAAATGAATTTAAACATTAAAAAACCTACCTGTTTGTACCCCACCCCCATTGATTCCCAAGCAGGCCCAGCAGAGCCCCTGACATGGTGGTTCCATCTGCCATGGACCCAGGCTACCTCTGGGCAACCCGTGATCTCATCTTTATTGAGAGAGGATGAAGCCCTCCGTGGTGTGGGGCTCCCTGAGATCCTGGGATGTGGTTCCTGGGTATAAAGTGGAGAGAAGGCTTAGAAAAAGCCTTCGTGGAGACCTTGGGATATCTAGGAGGCTGTGGTCTGTCTCATTTCATTCTGCCAAATGCCTTCTCTTCCTTCCTTTCTTTCCCTTTGGACCCTGCTCCCCCCTCAGTGTGAGGGCCTGTGCCTAGACCCAGCAACTTTGAAGCTGGCAGATGTGGGCAGGGGTAGGGGCAACTCCCCGACCCTGCTCTCTTCCTTCTTCCTAGGAGTCTGCTATGTAATATTCGGCTTGGCCTTCCGCTTCGATGTGGGAAGGTGAGTCATGGCCCACCCTTCCCAGCACCCTCTTTCAAAGGCCCTACTCCCAACCCAAGGTCAGAGCTAGGGGGATGGCTGGGTGGCCAGGTGGTGAGAGGCTTTAGTTAGTGGGCCCGACCCAGAGCAGGAGCTGTTTTCTTGAGGCTTCCTTTCTCTCCCTTCCAGCTTCCTCACAGAGACATCACCCTATATGTGGTGCAACTTAGGGATAGGACTGTCCATCTCCCTCTCTGTGGTTGGAGCAGCCTGGTGAGTGAGCACATGTGTATGCTGGGGGAATGGGAGAAAGTTCACTTGAGGGACAGATACTGGGGGATGGGACTGGGGCTCACTCAGGCCCAACTAGGGGAAGGGAGGAGGATGGGGTAACTGGATGATGCTTGAACTCCATGGGGATGGGCCTTGGCTCACCCTTTCCCACACCTGTCCGCAGGGGCATCTTCATCACAGGCTCGTCCATCCTTGGTGGAGGGGTCAAGGCCCCCAGGATCAAGACCAAGAACTTGGTAAGGTGAGTTGGGGTGGCCTAGGAAAGCATTTGCATCATGGATTAGCTTCTGGCCAGGCTCCTGCTGCTTTGTGCCTGTTCCCTATGTCCTGGGAAGACTAGTTGGCAAGGAGGAGGGGATTGGGGGGGGGGCTGAGTGTGTCAGGTTCGACTTCCAGGAGGTGGTGGGCCTTTGAAAGGTGGACCAAACTCTGGGCTGTCTTGAGCCCCCATCCTGTGTTTCTGAATCCCACAGCATCATCTTCTGTGAGGCTGTGGCAATCTATGGCATCATCATGGCCATTGTCATCAGCAACATGGCGGAGGTAATGGGACTGATGTTCTGGAATGGAAGAGGGGTGTTGGGGCAGGGTGGAGCCCAGAGATGGGGGTGGGGGGAATTTGTATTGACTAGTACACCCGGTGTGTCTTCCAGCCCTTCTCTGGCATCACCCCCAAAACCATTGGAAGCCGTAACTACCATGCAGGTAGGCAGAACTCTGTTGCTCCAGGGTTGGAGGGGAGGTCAGGGTGGCCTGGATGAGGGCCCCTCCTTAGCACTTCCCTCCACCATTCATAGGCTATTCCATGTTTGGTGCTGGCCTCACGGTGGGCCTGTCCAATCTCTTCTGTGGTGTGTGTGTGGGCATTGTGGGGAGTGGAGCTGCCCTGGCTGATGCCCAGAATGCCAGCCTCTTCGTCAAGATCCTCATTGTGGAGATCTTTGGCAGTGCCATTGGCCTCTTTGGGGTCATCGTGGCCATCCTTCAGGTATGGACCCAGGGGCTGGGGGGGGGGGGGGGGCAAGGGGCCTGGTGCTTCCCTGCTCACTCCCATTTCTTTTCTTGTTTCCTTGTCTGTCCTGTGCCTCCTGTGTTTTTTGTTTTGTTTTTGTTTTTTTGCAGACTTCTAGGGTAAAAATGGGAGACTAGACCTGGAGCAGCGGGAGGGCCCTGTCCTGCTGTGCCCTACTCTTAATTTATTGGTTTTCCTGGGGGGCCTGGATGCCCCAGCCAGGGGAGCCGCCCCCCATGGTGTCTGTACTGTGTCCCTCTGGCCCTCACTGCAATCTGCCCCTTCTGGAGTCCCTCAGAGGGGGCAGGCCCGGCCTGTGGGCTGGGAAGGCATGTCTTCTCCCTACCTTCCCTGCCCTCTATGTACCCCCCCCCCCCTTACCTCACCAGTGTTTGAAATAAAGGTTTTTGTCCTGGGTCACCCCAGCCATGACTTCCCTGTTGATCTTTTCACATTGGGGAGAGGGCAGGCTCTATTGTGTTGCACCTCCAGAGGGGTTCACAAGCACCCCCAGAGAAGGGGCTGAGGCTCACAGTTCCTCTTTCTGGGATGGCATTGGGAGGGATCCTGGGTGCCCACACACCTGCATGTGACCAGACCAAACGCTGGCCACCCAGTATTGGTGGGAGGTGTTCTAACTGTCCCTGAGGCCTGGCATGCCTTCACCTCAAGCACCCTCTGGCAGTCTGCTGCCCTAGTTCTGTCTCTGCTCCCCCACCCCTCCCCTTAGACCTCCTGGGCATGCTTTTTGGGAACTCCCCTGCCCCCCCCCCCCCCCCCCCCCAGCCTGGAGATTTCACCTCTCCTTTTACTCCAACCCCTTCCGGCTCTTGCTCATGGTCAGCCTCTTTAGAGTCCAGCCACTTTCAGAGGCCCAAGCTATCCTGTCCAAGTCTAGGAGGCTCCGCCCCTTTAGTGGGGCCCCGCCTCTTCAGGCTGCTCCTGGTGGGGCTTTGCTCTCCCGAGGCCGCCTGCTGTGTATTTTATATGGGTCCGTCCCTTTCCCTGGGCCCCGCCCCCAGGGTTTACTGTGATGAATTTTAGGTGATGTGCCCGCCCCTCTTCCACGCCCCGCCCCCTCTAATTGCTTACTGGGGTTTTAATTGGTCAGGGACAGGGACCTGGGTTTCGTAAGCCCCTCCCCCGAGGTTGTGCTGGGGGTAATTTCAGTCTGAATCTCTTTTTTTGGCCTAGGCCCCGCCCTACCCACCTCCAGGTTCCTCCCTTCGCCGCTTCTGCGCCTGCGGCCTGGAGCTCCGGGGCGCGCGGACGGGCGGGGCGGGGCAGGGCGGAACGCGCGCGGGGGCGCGGACGCGGGGGCGCGCGACACCTCTCCCTGCTTCCCCTGCGAGGCTCGGTCTCGGCGGCTCCGGCTCCGGCGGCCCCGGGCGGGCCGCACCATGTCCCGCGGCGGAGGAGGCGGAGGAGGAGGAGGCGGGAGCGAGAGCAGACTCAGCATCGGGCCTCCGGGGAGGCGCTAAGCGGGCTCCGGGGCCATGGGGGACGGAGCGGCCGCGGCCCGGCCCGGCCCCGGCCCCGAGCCCGAGCCCAGCCCCGCGGGGCCCTGAGCGCCGAGCGCAGCCGGTGAGGATGCGGGGAGGGGCCCCATGCGCCGAGCCCATTTTCCTCTGATCCCTCCAAGCTCACCCCTTTTGTCCCCCACTTGTACAGCCCAGAGGGGCCTCTGAGCGCCGAGCCCACCCTCCCTCTGACCCAGCCCAGCGCGGGGCCCTGAGCGTCGAGCGCACCCACCTTGCTCTCCACCTGTCCAGCCCCAGAGGGTCCTGAGCGCCGAGCCCACACCTCTCCTCCCTGGCCTGAGCCCAAACCCCGTTAAGGTCTCTGAGACTCACCAGTGTAGCCCAACCAGATCCTGAAGGCTGAAGCCCACCCCCACCCCTCTGGTCCTTTCCTCCTGACCCATCCAGCCCACTTGTTAGGAACCCATAAAGGGGCAGGATTGGGGAAGCCTTCTCTCCCATCCTGCCCCACAGCTGGGGCCCCGCAGCCCCCCATCCCAGGCCCTCCCTCCTCTCCCAGCATCAGCTACCTGCTTTGGCTTTTTCTTTGTCCCTGATTTTCCCAGGTTCCCCTCAGGCCTTCGTTATCCTGTCATTTGGTCCCCTTCTTGTTCCTCTCCTTCCCTGCAGGCTTCCCTGTTCCCTTTCCTCCCTCCATCCCTCTTCCGCCTTCCTCCGTGGTCCAGAGCCTCTCCCACCCTGGTCCCTGCCGCTGACTCCTCTAGCTTGGCTCCAAATGTGTTCCCCAGCAGCCCTTGCTTTGAGCGTGTTGTGATCTGAACTCAGCTGCCATGTGCTTGAATTGGGGCCTTGTTTGGCTGAGAGCATGGAAGCGGTTGGGTTGGCTGGGCAGGAGAGGACCTGAGGCTCTGGCCCCGGAGATGGCTGGTGGTGTTGCTTCTGGGGGCCCCACCAAAGGTAACGGGCACCCTCATCTGCAGCTCTGCCCAGGCATAAGGGCTTCACTGCTTGCTGCTGGGCCACCTGTGACCCCCAAGGCCTCCTCTACTGAAAAAGGGCCCAGCTGCCACTGCTCCCTCCCCTCCTCCTCCTCCTCCTTTCCCGAAGCCCTGGGCGTGCCCACTGCCTGTAGTCCCCAAGGCCCTTCCTGGCATCTTGCTCAGAACCAGGGGTGCCTGGCAGCTTCTGTCTTTCTCAGCTTCCCAGGGTGGGGTCCCAGTGGGCCAAGAACTCCAGACAGGGCATGACGGAGAGGATGTGATCCCTCTCTGGGCTTGCTGTGCCCACTCTGGGTCTTCTCCTTTGGGCGTTTGGGAAGGGCTTCCTCTGGCCAAGCTCTAGGCCCATTCTGGGGGCTCGGGGTTGGGCACTGGGAGATGGTCTTCTGTGAGAGCTGGGAATCCTTTGCTCCTCCCTGCTCCCCCAGACCACCGGTAGTTGAGGGTCCCAGCTGGGGCCGGCTGCTGCCAGGGTGGAGCCAGCTGGCGGTTTGTTGGCAGGTCGACAGGACCAATGCCCAGGCCGAGCCGGGCAGCCAGAAGATGAGCAGGCTGCTGGGGGGGACCCTGGAGCGGATCTGCAAGGCTGTGCTGCTCCTCTGTCTGCTGCACTTCCTCATCGCCGTCATCCTCTACTTCGACGTCTACGCCCAGCACCTCGACTTCTTCAGTCGCTTCAGTGCCCACAGCCGCCGAACCGCCGCTCACTCGCCGCACTCTGCCACTGCCACCGGAATTGGCGCCAACTGCTCCCGGCCCAACAGCACGGCCCCCAGCTCGGAGGCGCCTAGCCCCCGGCCGGACAACAACCACTCCGTCACCACGATGCCCCTGCCCCCGTGCCCCGACATGCCGCCCGGGTTAGGTGAGGCCCCTTGTGGGGCGTGGGGGACCCGCTCTTGTGGGCAGGGGGAGGCCCTTGGGACCTGAGTCCCCTGGCGGCCCCCCTTACCAGAGCCCCCTCCCTCCCCCCAGTGGGCCGGCTGCTGATTGAGTTTAGCTCACCCATGCCAATGGAGCGGGTCCAGCGGGAGAACCCTGGCGTGCAAGGGGGGGGCCGCTATGCCCCTTCCGACTGCGCCCCGCAGCAAACTGTGGCCATCATCATTCCCTTCCGGCATCGGGAGCACCACCTGCGCTACTGGCTGCACTATCTGCATCCCATCCTGCGGCGGCAGCGGCTGCGGTACGGCATCTACGTCATCAGCCAGGTGTGCGCGGCCAGCTGGTGGCTGGGGGGTGCGGAATGTGGAGAGGGCGGAAGGGGGTTGGGGAGCAGCTCGGGTTTCCCCCTGGGGCCGGCCTGGGCTTCCTCAAGACCAGCAGGGCACCCCTGCCTGCACCCCAGGGCCTTACCCCTGCTGCTTGCTCCCCTGGACAGCCGGCCTCCCTTTCCTGCCTGTCTTTAAGCTTGGGGGCTGGTCAGGTATTGCCAGTTCTTCCTGGCAGCCTACAAAATGCCCCCGGTGGTCAGGGAGCTCTCTCCGATTTGTGGCCAATGAGCAGTGGGGTGTGACAGGACCGGCCCCTCACCCCAGCCCGATGCCCTCTTCTGCTCCTCCTGATCCCAGCACGCTGGGCTCGCTGGCAGTGGTGGCCTTCTGGGCTCCGCTCTGGGGCCTTCCCGATGTGGTGTGACCCCCATAGACAGCAAGCCTCCTGGGAGCAGGGACAGCCCCTGTCCCCCCGCCCCCAACCAGAGGAGGTGCTCAGGGAGTGCCCGCTGCCTCCACGAGGCTTTCTCTGCTTTCTCAGGGATGCAGAGGGCTGTCCAGGGCGGGGCTTGCTTTGGGCTGGGCACATGGGGGGGCACCCTGTGACCCCCTCTCCTGCCCCCCCCCCAGCACGGCGAGGACACGTTTAACCGGGCCAAGCTGCTCAACGTGGGCTTCTTGGAGGCGCTGAAGGAAGACCCTGCCTACGACTGCTTCATCTTCAGCGACGTGGACCTGGTGCCCATGGATGACCGCAACCTGTACCGCTGCGGGGAGCAGCCGCGCCACTTTGCCATCGCCATGGACAAGTTCGGCTTCCGGTGAGCAAGGCTCCTGCTCCCCCTGGGTGGGAGCTGGGAGGCAGACTCGGTCTTGGCCCACAGAGCCAGCAGGGGTGCGCGGTCCCCCCGGGAGGGACCCGGAGCCTCTGGACTGAGCCTGTTTGCTCTCGGCTCTCTGCAGACTGCCCTACGCCGGTTACTTTGGGGGCGTATCAGGTCTGAGCAAGGCCCAGTTCCTGAAGATCAATGGCTTCCCCAATGAGTACTGGGGCTGGGGGGGTGAGGATGACGACATCTTCAACCGGTGAGGCGGGGGGCTCGAGTTGTGCCCCAAGGGTGCAGGGGGGGAGGATGGGGGATGGGCGATGGGCGATGGGGGGTGAGAGGGCTGGAGGGGCGTAGGCAGGGGCAGGGGCAGGGGGCTGGGCAATGAAGGGCTCATCGCCCTGGCTCAGAGCTCTTTACTTACTTAGCCTAAGCCCACCCCTCCGTCTCCCCCAGGATTTCCCTCTCGGGGATGAAGGTCTCCCGCCCAGACATCCGCATCGGCCGATACCGAATGATCAAGCATGATCGGGACAAGCATAACGAGCCCAACCCCCAGAGGTGACCCCTGACTCCCCCCAGGTGGCCCCTGACCCTCACCCCCTCCTCACATGGCGCCTCCCTCCCCTTCATGCCTGCAGGCGGCCCGAGGCAGCATTAAGAATAAAGACCTCAGCAGTTCTCAAGAAAACCATTTTTAAGTTTATGTTTAGATTCGGTGTTTCTTGAACACCTGTGTTGTGCCCATCCCTCCCTGGGCACTGTGAGGAGTACAGGGACACCCCACCCCCGCCCAGGCACACCAGAAAAAGGTTGGCTTTCTGTCTCCATCTGCCTTTGAGATAAGACTTCTAGTCTAGTCACTCCTGGAGAGGAGGAGGTCCAGGACTTAAAATAGTCCGGGCAGGCTTCCTGGAGGAGGCGGAACCTTGCAGAAGGCTAGTCTTAAAACAGATTAGGGAGTGCTGTGAGGAGGCAAGGAGAGGGGTGAGGTGGAAGGGGAGGCTAGCAGGACAGGTTGGGAGTATAGCTCATCACACCTGGGCTCCAGGGCCACGGAAGCATGGACTGGGGCCAGTGGCTGGGTGTGAGGTCAGCTGATGGGTGGGAGGCTGAGGCAGTGAGTCACCTGAACTCTGGACTCCTGGAGGGGATCGCCTCAGTGAAAGCGCAGGGCACAAAACCATGGGAGCCTGACCCTGGGGTGGTCACCAGCCCCAGCTAGGCCGAGAGATGGGCCCTGAGAGCGAGGACAAGGTGGACTGTGAGCCGGGCTCGGAGCTTTAGAGCAGAGCAGCTGAAGTGGTGATGAGGGAGCTGGGGGCCAGGGCGGCTGGCGGGGATCTCACTCCCGGAGAGGACAGCTGAGGAAACTGAGGCCCAGGGAAGTGATTTGCCTGAAGGCCCTTCAGTAATCCACACGGGTGGCAGGTGAACGCGGGGCCTCGGACTTCACAGCCCGTACGTACTCTTTCCACTGGGCCTCACTGACGCTCCATCGCGGCCCGCTCTTCTGACTGGCGTCCCTAAGAGTCATCTCAGAATCTCAGTCTCGTGCCACATTCCTAGAGAAAGTTCCCTCTGCGCCTCCCCGACCTTCACTGAAGACCTTCTTCCAGGCCATTTGTAAGGAAGGCAGGACCGGGCAGGGTCCCTGGGGTGCTCCTGTGAATACTGACCTCGGCATTCCAGTTAGGGGAAACTTAGTAGCGCCTTCCTCTGAGTGGGCACTCCCACACCCGGCCAGTGGTCAGCCAGGCTCTGCTCAGACTCCAAGTGATGGGAGCTTGCTGTGCTCCACTTTGAGGGGGCTCAGATTGTTGGGAGCTCTTTCCTGATGCCACACCTCAATCTGCTTCTGCCTGATGATACTCCTCGTTGGGCCCTCTGGGATCCCGCGGGGCAAGGCCAGTCTCTTCTCTATGGAACTCTGACCCTCGGCCAGACTTGCCCTCCCCGATCTACATGCCCTTCAGTGTGGCAGGCTGCAGCCCACCTGGTGACTGCTGCCCGCATCTCCCTACCCCACCCATCCATTGGGGCTTCTTTGGCCTCTCGGTGCCAGGCTGGCATCCTGTCTCGTCTTGCAACTGGCCCGTGACTCAAAGGCCTCGCCTGGGACACTGGGGCTTTCATCCTTGCTTGGAGTGGTCCTTCACTCAGCTCTTGAGACTGCAGCATCTTGTGACTTTCTGCCTCATCCCACGGCCAGCCGAGGGTGGTTGCTGCAAAGATGGTCATTCAGAGACATCCATCTTCCTGGGGTAGCAGCACAGTCTGCCGGCCACTTCCTATCCCAGCTCTTTGGGCTGTCCATCCTGTGGCCCGTTAGCAGCTGGACCCGAGGCCTTCTTCCTCCACTCCCAACATCCTTAGTTTTCCCCCGACTTCCAAGCGATGGCGGCTGTCCATCTGGAGGGGCTGCAGTGTTCTGGGACTTGTCACCCACAAGCATCCCTCTTCCCTTTGGACCATTTTCCTCCTGGACCAGGCCCAGGCAAGCCTGTGTCGCCCTGTGTCATGTCCTGCTTGAGAGCCAGGTTTGGAGTTGAGGGACGAGTTCGCCATTACTGTGGGAGACTCCTGGTGGGAACAAGCTCCCCAAGGAGGAAGCACGATAGACCTTCAGGCAATTGGGTGACTGAGATGGGCTTAACTTGGGCGGGAGAACCTTCCCAATCCCTTCTCCTGCCTTCATTCCAGGCTGCCTCTAGAGATAGATGTGGGAACACCCATGCCCACCTCTACCTATCTTACGGCCTATTTCCCATACTGATAAGGCCCCAGTTTCCAGGGCACTGGCATCCTCTCCCCTTTCAGATACAGGGAAACCTGATTCCTCGAGGCCTTGATGATCTGGTGGCCCTTGGCCCAGGCTGCCTCTGAAACAGGCAGTCTCTTTCCTCCATGCCACTTCCCATTTACAGTTGCAGAATTTGAGAGCTAGATGGGACCTCGGTAGCCAAGTTTGTCTGATCTATAGCTGAAAAAATAATCTCTTCTAGGACATCTCTGACAGTCAGTCATTCAGCCTTCTTTGCATTCCTGTCAGGATGGGGAGCTCACCACCTCTCAGGGTAGCCTGTTCTACTTTGAAGGTAGAATTGATGAAAAGGAAGTTTTTCCCTATATCAGGCTTAAATTGGCATCTCTACAGCTTCCTTGTTGCTCCTGATTCTGCCCTCTTGAGGAAAAGCAGAACAAGTCCCAGAAGATGGGAATGAGAAGAATCTCTAGTTCCTTCGGCAGCTACTCCAGTCACCCCCTCCCATCCCAGCCCCCTCCTTTGAATGCTGTCCAGCTGCTCAGGGAGCAGAGCCCTTCTTCCCAGAAGCTCTGCTTTTCCATGCAGCCTTTGGGGCTTCCCTATCGCCCTTCTGAGTCATCGAACTTGCAGGCCACAGAAACCTTCAGGCCTTCATTGGACAAGATGCCTGCTAGCCCTCTTTTCCCCATGAGTACCTTTGATCTCCACGTCTCAAACCCCAACTTTGCATTTATCCCTTTTCAGTTTCATTTGGTTTGCTTCCACCCAGTGCTCTGGTCTACCCAGCTCCTTTTGGATCCTGGTTCTGTTCTACAGCATAGCCTGGTGCCAGCCACAAATTGGATAAGCGTGTCATCTGGGGCTTTGTCCCAGTCATCAATAAAAAGGCCCAAAGCATAGTCCCAACAGAGACCTCTGGGAGGGCTCCCCAAGAAACTTCCTGCCAAAGGGACCAGAAACCGGGGCTACTCCCCTTCCGGCCATTCCTCCAGCTGAGAATGCATCGAATTGCATTCCTGGGTAGCCCATTGGCTTTCCCACAAGATGAGCTTGAAATACTGCATCAGATGCTTGGCCTGGATCCAAGGACATCTCGCTCCATCGATCAACATCTATCAAGTGTTTACTATATGCCAGACATCGTGCTAAGCATTGGGGGGTACAAAAGAAGTCCCTGTCCTCAAGGCACTTACGGTTGGACAGGGCGTAGTATCAATAGTATAGAACAGGGATCACATTCTTCTTGGTTCCCAGCCAGTTAGCCCTGCTGGACGCGGGTATGAGGGGAGCCTGGCACAACGTGACTGTGAGTGCCACATGCACTCCTGGTCATTTCTGCTCCCCAACTATCTCTCTACTTAGAGACCCTAATGGGGCAGCTAGGTGGCTCAGTAGATAGAGTCAGGCCTGGAGACAGCAGGTGTCCTGGGTTCAAATCTAATCTTAGATACTTTCTACCTATGTGACCCTGGACAAGTCACTTGCCCTCCCCCCAGTTGCCTAACCTTCCCTGCCTTTTCTGCAAGACAGAAGGTAAGGGTAAAAAAAAAAGATAAAAGCATCTACCTTACAGGGTTGTGAGGATCCAACGAGATGGTGTGTATCAAGTGCTTTGTAAGCCTTCGCGTTCCTTTTCATACTGTTATTACTTGCTTGCACAGCATTTCTCTGAAGTTTCTGGTCCTTCCTCAGCTGACTTTCTCTGGGGGTAATTTCAGCCCCTGGAGCCCTGCCTATCCTTCTGAGTCCCTTGAAATCTGCTCTGCTAAATCTAGGCAGCCTGACGGGCTATATGTGTACTTGGCTTTTCTAGTCTTCTACAGATTTTCATGGGGCGGTTTTCCCCCCAAAGGACCTTGTTTCCTTCTGTTTCTGCCTCAATTGATCTTCCATCCCACACTTCCCTCTCTGGTCCTTGCCTTTTTCCACATGAGTACACCTTAATACACAGTGTGCTCCCTGCTGCCCATTTTTGCCAAACCTTTTCCTTTTGAAAAAGGAATCCTGACCCCAAACCAGCTAGGTGGATCTGTAGTTAGGAACACCTGAGTTTGCACCTTGTCTCAGCCACTACCTGTAGAATCCTGGGGAAGCTATTTAACTTCTCTCTGTCTTAGTTGCTTCATCTATAAAATGGGGATAATCAATGGCACCCTCCTCCCAAGGCTGTTGTGAGCATCACATGAGACAAATGTCAATTACTTAGAAAATGCTAAAGTGCTATTGAAATGGGGGTGTGATTATTCTGAGTTTCATCCCAGCAAATCTCATGATACCTATGAAGGCAAATGTACTCACCAGCCTTAGAGACTCGGGGTCTGTGATCTTGTTGTCTTCTGCCTGCTGTCATCTGTCTTCTCTCCCCTTTTATCCTTCAGTGCTCTTGGGATGTCTTTGACCAGTTGGGTCTCTTGCCAAACTAAGCATTTTTCTCTCCACTGCTTCTTGGTGTTTATTAGTTAAGCGCCTTTAGGAAATGGTTTTAATCTGTGTCAATATCCATTCCTCTTCTCATTTGTCAGCAGTTTATTTCTATCAGGTTGGAGTCGTTTTCATTGCTTATCTTTTTTTTTATTTCATTGCTTATCTCATTTTTATTCTTCATGTTTTGGATTAGCTTTGGTCTTTGCTCCAAGCTTTACTGTAGCTGACTCAGGAATGAACCCAATATTAGTAATGAGTTTGGTTTTTCCCCTATTAACGTAGAATCAAGTTCCTTTTTTTTTTTTAAACTCTTACCTTGGCTTAGAATCGATACAAATATCAGTTCCAAGGCAGAAGAGTGGTAAGGACAAGGCCATTGGGGTTAAGTGACTTGCTCAGGGTCACACCACTAGGACCCTTAAAAAATAACTTTATTTGATGTTCACCATGTTAATACCTCCCAGTTCTTGTAGAAAGAATTCCTACCCTATTAATAATGAGGCTGACTTGAAGAGAGCTCTCATGGCCACCCTAGCTATCTTTTTTTCCTAGCAAAGTGTGTGACTTTTGTGTTTATCCTGATGCTTTCTGGATATTTTCGGGTCCTGTTTCTGTCATCATGCCTATTCTTCTCAACTCTGAGAATCAGTTAATTATGCCATAGGTGCCTCAGTCATGCCATTGGTAAATAGACTGAACCAGCCCAGAGCCAAGGACAACGTTCTGGGACCTTCCACAAGGTATTCTCTTTCAGGGGGACGTTGACCCACGAGTCCGTTTTGGAATTGCCCCCCAGCTACGGCGCTTGTTCTGTCCACTTGAGATGCCTCGGTCTGAAGAGGTCAGAACAGGAAGCAGTTAGTGGGGGAAGGGTGAACTGTTCCAGGATGCCCTCCCCAGTGGCCGAGGCCGTCCGTCTGACTGCTTTGGGACAGCGCTGCTGGCTAGGGAGGCCATTCTGCTTTTCACAGCTTCTAGCCATGTGGGATCCTGGAGTCAGTGATGTCTTTTCCAAGGGTCCTTCCGCCCCGCTTACACGCTGGCCATCTGTATCGCCGACCCAGGAAGCATGGCCTGGTGGACAGCAGCGCTCCCTCCCTCTGGCTGCCGGGTGATCTCTCGCCCGTAGTTTGTCCCGTGGGCAGAACCAGGCTCTCTTGGAGAGGCTTTCGAGCCTGCTGAGGAGACCGTCCAGTATTCTCAAGCGTAGTGCTCCAGCACCCGTGGGGTAAGAGGCTGCCTCTTCTCTTGATGCTCCCGGTCAGTGTTGTCTTTGTTATCTTTCCAGGCCTCCTGCAGGATTTTTTAACCCTTACCTTCCTGTGTATCAGTTCTAAGGCAGAACTGTAAGGGCTAAGAAATGGGGTTTAAGTGACTTGTCCAGGGTCACACAGCTCAGGAAATGACTGAGGCCAAATTTGAATCTAGGACCTCCTTTCTCTAGGCCTGGCTCTATCCACTGAGCCACCTACTGCTCTCCATCCCATAGAATTTTGATGTATGAGGCATTCCTTGTTGGAAGATAGCTTTCTGAGCATTACTTTTAGGCCAAACCCACCTCTTTGAATAAGAGTTTTTTTCATAGTAGAGTCACAGAATCTATGCCTAATAATTGAACTCATTGAGGGTAGCAGGGGACTCCCTTGCCATCTCTTGCCCGAATTTTCCTTAGATTTCTTTTCTTCTTTCTGAATCATTTCTATCCTCTATCCTCTTCTCTCTCCTTTGATCTTCACCCCATTGCTGTCCCTCGGCTTTTCCCGCCTCCGTTCTTGAATTCCCTCCCATAAACATTTCTCTCTTTTTCCTGATATTTCTGGTTTCGCATCCCATTCCAGGAAGCGTCTTCCCTCCCGTAAAGAAGCCGGGTGGAGCCTCGCAAGGTCCCGTGGGGTCAGCGAGGGTCTCAGAGGCTTGTCGTTGACTGGGTGGGAAGAAATAACAAGGGCGTCTTTCCTCCTCTTCATGCTGTCCCTCCCGGGCTCCCTTCATTCCATAATTCCTTCCTTGGGCAGGCGTCTGGAGCCCCAGAGGGTTGAGTCTTGGGGAGCCTTCTGGCCCTGCCGTTGTTCGGGCCCCTGAACACCTACCAGACCTTATTTCCTGCCCTGGGTGTGTTTGTGGGCTGACATCTGAAGCCTGATGTTTTCATGTTGCCCCCTCTTGGGGCGGTCTCAGGTGATCGTGGGCCTCCCTCTCCACTGATGGCATTCTTCCTCACTTGGCGTCTCAAAGGATCCTAGGGTTCAGACTGCCCACATTACAGTTGAGGAATCTGGCACCCTCGGAGGGGAAGCACTTGGCCCAAGGTCACCCAGGCAGTGAGTAGCAGAGGTGGACTTCAGCCCCAGCTTCGGCCTCCAAGCCCAGCATTCCCTCCATTGGGTATTTAGGGGCTACAGCACCTGTGCACAGGGGTGATGTGCCAATGACCTCTGAGGTAGAGTGATGGGCATCTGCCCCTGCCCTTCCCTTTTGTCTTGCTTGGGGCTCTGAGCTCTGCCCTTCTCCATGCTTCTATGCCCCTGTGCCCCAAGCCCTTCTCCCTGCCCCTGTGCCCTGAGCCTTCTCCAGCCCTCCTCCTGCCCCTGTGCCCTGTCCTCCCTGCCCCTGTGCTCTCCTCAAGTCCTCCTCCCTGCCCCTGTGCCCTCTCCTCCCTGCCCCTGTGTCCTCCTCTCCTCCCTGCCCCTGTGCCCTCCTCAAGTCCTCCTCCCTGCCCCTGTGCCCTGAGCCTTCTCCAGCCCTCCTCCTGCCCCTGTGCCCTGTCCTCCCTGCCCCTGTGCCCTCCTCAAGTCCGCCTCCCTGCCCCTGTGCCCTGCCCTCCTCCCTGCCCCTGTGCCCTGTCCTCCCTGCCCCTGTGTCCTCCTCTCCTCCCTGCCCCTGTGCCCTGTCCTCCCTGCCCCTGTGCCCTCCTCAAGTCCTCCCTGCCCCTGTGCCCTGCCCTCCTCCCTGCCCCTGTGCCCTGTCCTCCCTGCCCCTGTGCCCTGTCCTCCTCCCTGCCCCTGTGCCCTGTCCTCCCTGCCCCTGTGCCCTGTCCTCCTCCCTGCCCCTGTGCCCTGCCCTCCTCCCTGCCCCTGTGCCCTGCCCTCCTCCCTACCCCTGTGCCCTGCCCTCCTCCTGCCCCTGTGCCCTGTCCTCCCTGCCCCTGTGCCCTGTCCTCCCTGCCCCTGTGCCCTGTCCTCCTCCCTGCCCCTGTGCCCTGTCCTCCTCCCTGCCCCTGTGCCCTCCTCAAGTCCTCCTCCCTGCCCCTGTGCCCTGTCCTCCCTGCCCCTGTGCCCTGTCCTCCTCCCTGCCCCTGTGCCCTGTCCTCCTCCCTGCCCCTGTGCCCTGTCCTCCTCCCTGCCCCTGTGCCCTGTCCTCCTCCCTGCCCCTGTGCCCTGCCCTCCTCCCTGCCCCTGTGCCCTGTCCTCCCTGCCCCTGTGCCCTGCCTTCCTCCCTACCCCTGTGCCCTGTCCTCCCTGCCCCTGTGCCCTGTCCTCCTCCCTGCCCCTGTGCCCTGCCTTCCTCCCTGCCCCTGTGCCCTGCCCTCCTCCCTGCCCCTGTGCCCTGCCCTCCTCCCTGCCCCTGTGCCCTGAGCCTTCCCCTGCCCTTGCCTGCTTAGACCCTGAGGCTGACCCTGAGCCCTCCTCCAGGTTCACCAAGATCCAGAACACGAAGCTGACCATGAAGCGGGACGGCATTGGCTCGGTGCATTACCGCGTGCTCGAGGTGTCCAGGCAGCCGCTCTTCACCAACATCACCGTGGACATTGGCCGGGCCCCGCCACGGCCTGCCCGAGGATGACTCGCACCCGGCCCCCAAGCGCTCAGGGTGTCCGTGGAGAGCCGGGGCAGAGGTCCCACTGGCCCGCGACTGACTGCCGAGAAGCTGCCCCACTCGCCGGCTGTGGGCATGAGGCTGCCCTTCCCGTGGGGGGCTGGGCCAGGCCGGGCTGGCAGGGTGCCCTCATGCCTCTCCTGGTGCAGGACTCGAGACTGCTCGCCTGGATGGCTCAGCATTCGTTGGTTGGTCTGTCTGTCCGTCTGTCTGAGTCAGAAGACTTCTTCCTGTTTTCTGATCTGCTGGCTCAGGGACCTATGGGGTCTGGCTGGTGCCCTGGGGAAGGAGGAGGGGCCAGGCTTCCTGCCCTCCCCCCAGCACTTCAGGTTCTGTCGAGGTGGGTTCTGGGGTGGAGGGGGTGTTTTCTAGGGATACCGAGTCCAGGGAAGGCAGAGGTGACACTCAGTACCACCTTGGGGGGTTTCTCATCTGCATTCTGCCCCCCCCAGTCTCGCTGCCCTCTGCCTCACTGTTGGGGGGCTCTTTGGGCCCCCCCAACCCCACCACTGCCTGGCTGGCCTTAGGCAAGTCCCTTAGCCTCATGGGCCTCAGTTTCCTCATCTGTAAAATGAGGGAGTTGGACTCGATGACGTTCGAGGTCCCTCCCGGCTCTGAGATCTTGTGTCCCTACTTCACCTCTCTGTGCCTCAGTTTCCCCATTTAAATCCCCAATTCCTTGAGAAGGGGAGGAGCCAGCGTCACTACCCCAGGCCCTCTTCAGATGGAGAGGGAGCAGAAGGAGGTGGAGCTAGCCAGGGATGAGCCCGGCTCTTGTGTCCATCGGAGGGGTAGACTTGCATGGGCCAGGGGCTGGAGAGGGCAGCTGGTGACAAGAGCGAGGCCCCTGATGGAGTGGGGCCCTCCCTCCCCTGCTTGGGGATCTTTGTATATCACATGGGAATTGGTTTGAGTGCTTTAGTAAAAAACCTGAAGAGAAGAGAGGCTGAGCCTCAGCTGCTTTCATGCCCCCAGAAAGGGGGCAGGAGAACGTGGGTGCGGGGGAGGGCCGGATAGGATGCCCCGCCCTGCAGGGAGAGGCCTCACGGGTGCCCCCCCCAAGCCGCTTCACCTGGGGTCAGGAGCCGCCCTGGGTGCCGCCATCCCAGAAGATGGGGAGGGAGCGCTCGAGGCTGTCGAGGGGACCCCTGCTCAGGAACACGCCAGGCTCGCGCTCTGCGAGCACGGGGGCTCGGCCAGGGGGACTTGGAGGAGAGCGCGGAACGGCTGAAGACCCATCCGGGAAACTGGCCCGTCAGGGTGGCCCCCGGGGGTGAGTCTTTGGCCATGGCACGGCCAGACCCGTGGGAGGGGCCAAGAGGAGAGCCGCCCCGCAGGGGCCTGGCCCGGGCCACAGAGCTCCGGGCCCAGAGGCCGGTCGACGGTCCTTTGGCAGAACTTCTCATCCTCTGGGGGCTCGCTGTAGAGTTTTGGGCCCTGGTGCCCGCCACGCGAGGGCCGGCTCTCCTCCCACTAAAAGGGGGCCACTGCTGCCGGGGAGGCCCGAAGTCTGGGTGGCTGAAGCGCCCGGCTGGCAGGCCCCTGGGCCGCGCTATCCTCTCGCTAAAAGTCCAGCGAGTGTCTTCATGACACCCCGTGTCAAGGCCGGGAGCCTCGTCTTGACTTGTAGTGACGCTTCGCCCCCCCTCGGACGCCCCCAGACAAACGCCCTTCTCCGGAGCTCATGCCCAAGACCTTCCCCAGAGGAGCCAACGGCTTCCATTCGGCGTTCGGGGTCACAAGAGGTACTTCAAGTACGGGAGATTCCCGATGCTTGTGAGGCCTCCACCACCTACTACCCGCTCCCGAGAGGTCGAGACAACTTCACGGGACTTCCGGACAGACGGTTTCCTTCCCCTCCGTCTGTACTGACCGAACAACTCGTGGTGTCCAGATGCCAGCCACGTGTCGCTTTTTAGCCTTTTTTGGTTCAGGATAAGCCACGGCCAGCTTCAGTGTAGCGGGGGCAGCTGGGTGGCTCGGTGGGTAGAGCGCCACGTCTGGAGATGGGAGGTCCTGGGTTCAAATGGTGCCTCGGACATTTCCTACCTGTGTGACTCTGGGCAAGTCACTTCACCCCCACTGCCTAGCCCTTATTACTCTTCTGACTTAGAATCGAGACAAGGTAAGTTTAAGGGGGGAAACCAAAGTCGCTGCAACTTGGGGACGCCGAGACTTAAGGCAGCTGGAAATCCTTCTCAGGATTATGGTGTTCGTCTGGGCTCAGAGATACAGGCAGGAGGCGGCCGCCAGGATCCAGCAAATCTGGCCGGGTGTGGCGTGGCGGGGCCTTTTATGAGGAGAAGCAGACCCGGCTGCCCCCACCTCTAATGCAATCCCAGATCACCAGAACTAGCCAGGAGCCCCACACAGCTGAGGAGCAGAGCCACGGGGCTCCCTGCCGGCTGCCCTTCGCTTTTCTATCCACATCTGTGGCCGGGGGTTTGTTGCCGGGTCCTAGGACTGTCTGGGCATCGACGGCTATTTTCACTCTTGATCAGGAAGGCCAGGTATGAATCCCACCCAACCCCGCCTGCCCGGGCCACCCTAGGCGGCTTCAAGCGATTGGATGTGACATTTGTAGCTTCTCCCTCACCACCGGGGAGGGAGGTGGAAGATGAGGCGACACCTCTAACGCTAAAGCAAGCAGCCAGCCTTGGATCTGACGTTTATGTTGGATCGTTGACTAGGTTTTTGGGGGTTTTTTTGCCGTTGTTCAGTTGTTTCAGTCACATCTGACTTCATGACTCCATTTGGAGTTTTCTTGGCAAAGATATTGCAGCGGTTTGCCAGTTTCTTCTCCTGCTCATTTTACAGATGAGGAAACTGAGGCAAACAGGATCAAGCGACTTGCCCAGGGTCACACAGCTAGTGTTTTGAGGTCAGATTTGAACTCAAAAAGACGACTCACCCTGACTTTGACCTGGTGTGCTCTTTGCCGCATCCCCAACTTCCCCAGTTCTGGTTTTGGTCTCATTGTTGAGGAAAACAAGTGTGGTATTGTCTCCTTCCTCATTCTTTCACATGTAAAGCTGTTCTGAGTAGACTGCCAGGCTGCCAACGGATGACTTTTTTAGGAGCTCTCTCTGGGGGCTCTCCATCCTGGCTCTGGGTTTCTGGACCTGCCCTCGGAACCATCTTGACAGTTGTTCGCCACCTCAGGGTTCCTTTTGGCTCTACAGAATACAGTGATCAGCAATGATGCAAGCCCTCCCTCTGCCATCTTGGGTTTCTTGTTCAATTCTTGGTTGGCTTTAATAACATTTTCTCCTTGTTTGGGCAGTGCCATCACTAGGAGGTATTTGTCCTCGGTTCTGACGGGCTCGGGCAGGATACATGTTCCTGGCAGACAACAGAACTCCATTCCTAGCAAGTCAGTAAATCTCTGCTTTGTTCCCCTGGTCTTTTCCTGATGATGCTTATGGTTCCACCTCCTGGTTCCTGGGAGGACTGGAAGCCCCTAAGGCCATGCATCTTTTATAACATTAAGCCCAGGAGACACCTAATAGTCCATTGGAGCTGGATCACAGAGGAGAATGATGAGCAATTGCCCTGGGAATGCTGGTGGAAGTCCGAATGAAGCAGGTGCTTTCTGCTCACTGCCACGCTCTCTGGGGAAATGACTCATTTGTGCTACTGTCACACTCCCCTCTTCTGGCTCCTAGATCTTCACTGACATCCCGTAGGTGTTGTCTGGGCCCCCCTCTTCCTATATCCTATTGATTTAGTGATCTCTAGCAACTCTAGAAGTCTTCAGTTCAAATCTGGCTTTAGACATTTACTAGATGTGGATCTCTAGGCAAGTCATGTCCATCTCCCTGTTTCTTCAATTGTAAAACTGGGATAGTAATAGCACCTACCTCACCCTGCCTGGAACAGTAGGGGTCAAGAATCCTTCCTTTCAGCTGGGTGGCTCAGTGGATTGAGAGCCAGGCCTAGAGACAGGAGGGTCCTGGGTTCAAAACTGGCCTCAGATACTTCCTAGCGGTGTGACCCTGGACAAGTCACTTGACCCCATTGCCTAGCCCTTACCACCCTTCTGCCTTGGAACCAATACATAGTATTGATTCAAAGGTTGAAGGTAAGGGTTTAAAAAAGAAAAGAATCCTTCCCTCCTTCCTTCCTTTCCTTCCTTCCCTCCCTCCTTCCTTCCTTCCCTCCCTCCCTCCTGCCTCCCTTCTCTCCCTCCTTCCTTCCTTCCTTCCTTCTCTCCCTCAGAGAGAGGGAGATTCCCTCCCTCCCTCCTCCCCTCCTTCCTTCCTTCTTTCCTTCCTTCCTTCCTTCCTTCCTTCCTTCCTTCCTTCTCCTTCCTTCCTTCCTTCCTTCCTTCCTTCCTTCCTTCCTTCCTTCCTCCCTCCCTCCCTCCCTCCCTCCCTCCCTTCCTTCCTTCCTTCCTTCCTTCCTTCCTTCCTTCCTTCCTTCCTTCCTTCCTTCCTTCCCTCCCTTCCTCCTTCTGTCCTTCCTTCTCTTCCTCCTTCCCTCCTTCCTCTCCCTCTCTCCTTCCCTCCCTCCCTCCCTCCTTCCTTCCCTCCCTCCCTTCCCTCCTTCCTTCTCTCCCTCCCTCCCTCCCTCCCTCTCTCCCTCCCTCCCTCCCTTCCTTCCTTCCTTCCTTCCTTCCTTCCTTCCTTCCTTCCTTCCTTCCTTCCTTCCTTCCTTCCTTCCTTCCTTCCTCCCTTCCTCCCTCCCTCCCTCCCTCCCTCCCTCCCTCCCTCCCTTCCTTCCTTCCTTCCTTCCTTCCTTCCTTCCTTCCTTCCTTCCTTCCTTCCTTCCTTCCTTCCTTCCTTCCTTCCTTCCTTCCTTCCTTCCTTCCTTCCTTCCTTCCTTCCTTCCTTCCTTCCTTCCTTCCTTCCTTCCTTCCTCTCTCCCTTTCTCTCCCCTCCAAGCTTAGTCATTTGACTCGAGGGTACTCTCACCCTCACCTCACCTATCAATTCAGCTGCCAACTCTTGCCTTTCCCCCTCCCTCCCATCCTCTCTCTCAGTCCATCGCATCACCCTCTTCTGCTCTGACTGCCCCCTTCCCCTCTTTCAGGTTCTGATCACTTCATCCATGGCCCGTAGCAACAAGCTTCCTAATTATGTCCCTCTTTCAAGTCCTTCCCTGCTCCAAGTCGTTCTCTATTTCGCTGCCAAGTGCTCCTCGTACAGTACGTTTAGTATGCCCCTGGCGCCCCCTACTCAGTGCACTCCAGTCACTTCCAGGAGCAGTTATCCTTTGGTTTTCATAACCTGATTCCCTTTTTAACTCCCTTCCTGCACTCTGCACTCCAGTGATTGGCCTTCATGTTGCCTCTCATCCATCTCCCACCTCGGTGCTTTTGCCCTGGCTGGAAGGGGGTGCCCGTCCTCATCACAGACTCTAGGTTTTGCCTGTCTTCCTTCGAGGGGACTCTTCATCGTGATGGGGCAACTCCAACAACACTGCCTTGTTTGGGATTTTCTTCCCCCTTCAGTCTATTATCTGCTTCTGTGGGGATGGGCGATCTCCCTCGTGGTGGCCTTCTAGAGGGCTGAGCAGGCAGCAGCATGGAGGGGCTGACAGCTGAACCCCCAGCCCTCGTGCTTCTTTCTAGATAGTGGTGTCGCCCCTTTAAGAAGACGGGACCGCCCTCCTTTGGAGGCGCGCGGTCCATGTGCGCGAGGCCGTCGTGGCCATGGTTACAGCGTGCCTGGGACGCAGGGGGCGGGCTCATATCTGCATGCGGCGCCCGCTCCCCTGACGCCCGGCCCCTGTCCGGTGAGTCAGACTTGGGACCCACGACACGATAGCTACGAGGGGAAAGCTGTGGGGGTCGAGGAGCGTGAGGGAGTCTCCACAAGGGGGACTCAGTCGGCCCTGCCCCAGGACTTGTGACGCGCCAGGAGGGGCGGGGCCTCGAGATGGGGGCAGGACTTAGCAAGCAGACGGGGGCTGATTGGGCACAGGGTTGGGCGCCTCCAAGGGCGGGCCAGAGTGGGGGCGGGGCCTCTGGCCAGCGGGTGAATCACACCCCCTTCTCTTAGGTCCGCAGTGAATGTTGGGGGTGGGGCCTCATGCGGGGGCGGGGCCCTGGACTGGCAAGGTGAGGTCGCCCCTCCCCCTCACGGGAGCCCCCCGCCCGGCAGGGCGGGGCAGGGGGCGGGGCCCCACCATGAGCCAGGTCCCTCAGTCCCTGTGGGGGCTGGTGGAGGAGCACGTTCAACCCCCTGAGCGGGCCGAGGTGAAGAGGATCCTGGGCGAGGATGCGGTAGACCTGAGCCTGGAGCTGCGGGCGGAGGTGAGGGGGGCGGGGTCGCAGCAAGGGGTGGGGTCACCTGAAATCCCAGCCTCGCCCCACCCCCAGCACCTCCCCTCCCCTCCCCTCCCTTCCGCACCTGTCAGGTGGAGATCCTGGAAGCCCTTCTGGAGGAGGAGCGCAAGGCCGGCTGCTGCCCTAGCTCCACCTCCAGTCCCGCCCCTTGTCCGCTGCTGGCCCCGCCCCCGCCCATGCGGGACCTGGTGAGAGGGGAGCTGCGACTGCTGCTGCTCGGTATTCGCCACAAGGCGGAGCTGGAGGGCAGGTAGGAGGCCCCTTCTGCCGGCCCTGGGAGTCCCCCTGCTAGGCGCTCCACTGCTAGGTGCCCCACTGCTGCCCTGCTCAGGCCCCGTAAGGGAACCTCAGAGACCCCAGGAGTCAGCCCCAGCACACATCCAGAGGGTTGCCCCAGAGACACCCACCCAGCACCCTCTGGGCCCCAGAGACAGCCGGAGCCCCTCCGTCTGGGCTGAGACCCCCAGCCACGCGGATGCCCCCTTCCAGAGATTCGGCCAAGGCATGGGCCTGCTACAGCCCTAGAGTGCTGCACTTTGCCCTTGGAGACCCTAGGGACAGTGTCGGGGGCGAGCTGGAGGCCCAGCTCCCAGGATCCCCGGGCGGTAGGTAAGGCCGGCTCTGATTCCTTGGGACGGACTGGGCGTGTTGTCTGGGATGAAGGGGAGAAAGAACGGAGAGGTGGATGGACCCATAGAAGAATGGGCTGATGGATGGATGGACCAATGGTTGGGTGGATGGATGGGTGGGTGGATGGCTGGATGGACTGATGGCTGAATGGACTGAGGGACTAATGGTTGGATGGGTGGACAGATGGATGGCTGGATAGACCAATAGATGAATAGGTTGATGGATGGCTGGACCAATGGTTGGGTGGATGGATGGATGGATGGACCAATGGTTGGGTGGATGGATGGATGGACAGCGACAGACAGCGGGCCTCCCTGAGTCCAGGAGTCTCTCTCGACTGAGGAATGGCAGTCCAGACTTCAGTGCAATCAAGGATTGCCTCAACGTGGCCAACATTGACCAGGTCATCCATCATCTCCGGTGAGGGCATAAGAGCCCAGCAGGGGAGGCCCTGGGGGGAGGATATCTATCCCAGGGAAGACCGAGAAAGGGTAAGCTCAGGCAGCTTAGGCTAGAGCAGCCCAAGTGAAGGCTCTGGATTTCTAGGGAGACGGTAGGGGCGAAACTTGGGGACTAGATGGGCATCTGAGAGAGGGGCAGGACCAGAGGAAACCCTGAGCCAGGCCTGGGGAAGGCTTTGAATGCCAGGCTAAGGAAGTTCTCTTTGACCCTGGAAAGCACGTCCCTCTTAGTGTGCACGGGATCGAGGGGGTCAGATTGGATTTTGGCAGCTGGGCAGGGCATTTTTGGAGATCAGTAAGGAAGTTGCTACAGTAGTTCAAGGGGGAGGCAGGCGGTGAGGACCTGAAGTGGGTGAAGGGAAGGGATGGGCACGGAGGCAGGAAGGACGAGAATGAGGGGAGACCCAGGCCCAGATAGGAGGAGCAGGCAGCAGGGGTCGAGGAGAAGAAAGTGAGCTTCACAGTGGTTGGGCATCGATTGGCAAGCCCAGCGGAGAGAGGCCCTGGCAGCGGCTGAAGCTGGGGCTCTGGGATGCTGGCTGGAGAGCAGGGCTTGGGGGCAGATGAAAGGAGGAGGAGGGAGGGCTGACAGAGGCTTGGGGCAGGGGGACGGTCCTTTGGTCAGAGTCCTGCTGTGGCCTGTGACCCCCTGACCCCTCTGGCCCCCAGGACCCTCCTGAAGGAGGAGTGCCATGCTCTGGAGAGAGAAATCAAAGCTCTGCAGGTAAGCGTAGGGGCTCTGTCCCTGCCCCAGGATTCAGCTGCAGAGGGCATCACCACCTGCGCCCCTTGTACTTGGCATGCTCTGCCCCTCTTCCCCAGGGAGCTGGGAGCTTTCCCATGGAGTCGCCCATTCATAAGCTGGATGGGATGGCCTGGCCTGGTCACCCCAAAGGCTAGGGTGGGCACCCCAGGGAGGGCCCTACCTTTGTGGCTTCTATGGGAGGTTTTGGCTGGACTCCCCTGCCCAGGACCCTCACTGGCCCTGGGGTTACCACCTCCCCCACCTCCCAAAGATGCCTCTTGGCCAGCTCCCCCTGAATTCTGGGGCCCTTCTCCGATGGGCTAAGGTGGGCCAGCAGTGGGGAGGTGGTCCAGGCCCAGACCCCTCCAAGCCTCTGAGCTCTGCCTTTGGGGGCCACTGTAGCACCGTCTGGAGGATGCACACAGCTCGGCAGCAGAACCCCCTCCGATGATGCTGGAGCCCACCCTGGCAGGTGGGGATCTGGGGGCCCCCTTGCCCTTCTGTGGTCTCTGTGAGCCCAGACCAAGGCTGCCATGCCACCCCAGAGCCAGCCGAGGTGTCATCTTCTCCCCAGAACTGAAAGAGCAGAAGAGAGCCATGAAACAGGAGCTGCTGGAGCCCCTGATCCCCCAATGCCCTCATCAGAGTTCATGGCGGGACAAGCCCTGTGCTGCTAGCTGGCAAGGGCTGGGCAGGTATGGGCCTGGGCTGGACTTCTGGGGAGGGCCACTGGGCACGGCTGGGGGCATGGCTGACCTCTCGTCTCGCAGGGAGAGAATGTACTCCAGCAAGGGCCAGGAGCTGCTCTTCGGACAACAGCCCCAGGAGCCCAGGAACTGCAGCCTGCTGCCCCCCCTCACCCCTTCCCACACCCCGATACCCCCTCAGCCCCGGGCCTCAGGCACCTCCTACCACCAGAACCGCTGGGGCCGCCGCCTCCAGCATCATCCCTGTGAAGGGCCTCACACCGGGACCGCCTCTTGACGGCTTAGGCTGGGAATAAAGGTCCCCCGACTCGAGCCAGAGCTGTGTGTGTGTGTGGACGCGTCTCCGCTGGCCTGGCCCGCCTGCCCCCCTCAGATCCGCGAGGCAGGAAGAACCACAGCAGCCCACAGTCAGGAATAAAAATTTCATTAAACCCTAGCAGTGCACCGGCCGGCTGGGCCAGGGGCTGAGCCCCCCCCCCCCCTTATGGCCATAGGGGATTAGGAGACACACACGGCAAGGGACCGAGGACGGGGCCATTGTGCAGGCCAAGGAAGACGGGGGCTGGGCAGGGCCGTGGGGTGTGCCCGCCGGCCCCACACATGCCCGTTTGGCACCATCACTTGACACTTTCCTGGGTGTCCCCGGGCCGAGCCTTCCGCAGCTCACCCCAGGGGGCTCTGGACGGGGTGAGGAGGGGGCAGGGACGGAACGTTCCCCAGAGAGGCCCAAGGGAGGGGGGACGAGCCTGGAAGACACCCTAGGCCTGGCCTGAGGGGGGGGGAGCAACCACAAGGACACACGGTTGGACACAAAGAGGATCCTACGGGGTGCCCCCTGCGTGCCACACGAGAGCGCTCATGCTAAAGGGGCAGCGGCTGGGTGCACGAGGAGCGCCGCCGGGCTCCCACTGCCTGGAGCCGGGCCGGGAGGCGGCGTCCCCCCGCCTCCTCCCTTCCCTCAATTCACCTTCGGGGGTTTGGCATCCTTGGGAAGGGCACGTGCCAGGCGAGGAGACCCGGGGGGGCAGCCAGCTGCATGCCCCCTCCTGGCCCGCAGAGCCCAGGCTGGGCACCTCCCCTTCCTAGCGGGGGTCCAGAAGGTGGCACGAAGGGGCTGCTCCCATGAGGCCAGACAGGCCCCTGGTTTGGGCTTTTGCCTTGTTCTGGCCTCCGGGCGACACTCGGCAGCCTCCGAGGCCAAGAGCCTGCCCACATCCCAGCCTCCTGGGGAGCACCCGCGTGCCTTAGCGGGAGGCCAGACGGAGGGGGGAGGGAGAGCCGCCCCGGCCTCTGCCCCCTTCGGTCCAGGCACATATGGGGGGCTCGCACGTAAACACGGGGGACGGGAGGAGACACACAGGGGTTAGCGGTGTGGCGGCAGCGGGCTCCTTGCCTCCGGCCCGGGCGGTCTCTGGAGGGTGGGGAGGGGAGGGTCTGGATGGGCTCCGTCCCTGCCACGGGGCTTATATCCGGGAGTCCTGGGGGTGGGCAGAGCCATTGCTGCCCCGGAGCAGGTTGTGGGCCTTGTCTGGGTGCAGGGGCTGAACTTCCAGCCCGTCCTCCGGGGAGACGCCTGCGGCAGGGGCATAGCGGCCCGTCCGGTGCTCGGGGAGGGCTGGACCCCAGTCCCTGCTCGGCGTGGTGGCATTTTTCAAACGCTGGATGAGAGAGGAGGGCATCAGGAGGGCGCCAGGAGGGTGCCCGCCCCCCCCGCCCCCCCCACCCATGGGCCCCTCCGTCCCGGGCTCACCTGCAGAAAAGTGTCCCCGTCCACCCGGCAGAGCTGGAACAGGGCATAGAGGGGAATGCAGATGACCGAGGAGAGGGCCATGAGGAAGCCGATGGCCACCGCCCAGCCCGGGTACTGGTACTGGTTGTAGGTAATGGGCCGGTACTGGATCACCGTGAAGATGAGGATGAACTGTGGAAGGGGCAAGGAGGAAGAATGAGAATCCAGAGGGCTCCCAGCCTTCGCCCATCCTAGGCCCGCGGCGCAGAGACGGCCTGCCGCTAGCCCAGATCCCGTCTGAAGCCGGACGGCCCCCCTGCCCGACCCAGCCTGGGCTGCAGACCTCCGGGAGGGGCAGCTCCCTCCTCCTCCGCGGGGCAGTTTTCTCCCTCCAAAGTAACCCAAATCTGCCCTCAGGTGGGGAGGAGAGGGAGAAGCAGCAGTGCGGAGAGGCCAAGGCTGGGGGGCCAAGGAGAGGCGGGCAGAGCGGGGAGCAGCGGGCTGGAGAGGGGCCTTCCAGAGGCAGGTCTGGGCTCACGCCGAGGTGCCGGAACGGCTGGACTCGCCTGGCGGGGGCTCAGGAAGGTCCCCGCCGCGCTGGGCTCCTGTTTGCCCTTTGGTGGGAGATGGAGGTACGCCCAGCCCAGGCACAGCCGACGCGGGCTGAGTTGGGTTCTGAGAGGATGGGGCCTAATGGTGAAGTCTAACGCCTCCCGGAGGCAAATGCGCCAGCACCAAACCAGGGAGCTGTGGCTAGACAATGGCTTGTCTGAGAACGCTCTGGAGGTTCTGGAGGACCACAAGCTCCGTCTGGATCAGCATCCCAGAAAGGAAGGCAAACTTAGGGCAATGATCACAGTTAATATGGAAAAAAAATCAAAGCCAGCCCTGGAGATCCAAGCTGGAGAGGGCCGAATCCCCCGGGGGCGCCTCCTGGGTGACATCTGTGACTCCCCTAAGAGGAGCCCTAACGCTTGGCAAGCAGAAGCAGGCCGCGGCCTGCAGCACGGCACGGTGCCCGGCGCGCACCACTCACTTCCACTCGTCACCTCGACTCGTCCAGAATGGACCCCGTTGTGGTCTGGGCGGCCCATCCGCACCCAGACCAGGCCCAGCCTCGAACGGGAGACAGAGAAGGGGCTGGGCTGTATCTGGGCCGGGGGACGGGGAGACGCAGCCTGACCCAAAGCATCCTTATTTTCACAGCAACGCTCCCCTGGGGGTAGCCCGTGGCTGGGGATCCCCGAGACCTCTCAAGAGCCAAAGTGGGGGTGCCTTGGAGGGAAATCTCCAGGCACAACCCGCCCACAAGGGGTGTCCGTGATGTCACCCAGAAAATGCACAAATTGGCCTCAAACTGCATTCTTTTCGGGGACGCAGGGGGGAAATGCGGATTCCTACTGGTCGAGTTTGCGGGCCACCCGAACCCCAGAATGTTTCCAGGCAAGCCACTTAGTTACAGCCCCTTCCAGTGGTCCTGGGATATTCGCATCTGGGCATGGGCTGGGCAGGACGTGGTGGGGAGGAGATGAGCGCCGAGGCTGGCCGGCGCTGGAACTGAGGGGCTGGGGGGGGGCGAGGAGAGCTCCTGGGCCCGGGCTGACCCGCTCCAGAAGTCACACACAGGCACAGGCAAGAAGCGGCGTGAGGAGCGCATGGCCTAGGACAGACATCACCCAGCAAGGGCGGTCGCTGAGGAAGTTCCGCAGACCTGCGTCCCCACTCTGCCACTGTCTACAGGGCATCATAAAATGCCTTTTCTGGTTCCACTTTCAGAAGAGAGGAGGCATTCTCAAGAGGATGCGGAAGGTTGGGGAAGGTGGCTCAGCGGATGGAGAACTTAGCCTAGAAATGGAGGAGGTCCTGGGTTCAAATCTGGTCTCAGACACTTTCCAGCTGTGTGACCCTGGGCAAGTCACTTAACCCCCATTGCCTAGCCCTGACCACTCTTCTGCCTTGGAACCAAAACAATATTGACTCCAAGATGGAAGGTAAGGGGTTAAAAAAGATTGGGCTTGTTCAGCCAGGACACTCCTGAAGGACTTGAGGGAAAGAACTGTGGGAGCAGAAATGCAAAAGAAAACCGTATGACAACACTTATCACATGTCTGCATGGGTATGTGATTTGGGGTTTAGGCTTTAAAAGATCACTCTATAGCCAAAATGAATAATATGGAAATGGGCATCAAGGGATAACATTTGTACAACCCAGTGGAATTGCTTGTTGGCTCTGGGAGGGGGGAGGGAAGAGGGGAGGGGAAAAAATGAATCATGGACACATGGAAAACTATTTAAAAATAAAAGAATCGAACTTGTTCCCAGAAGAGGAGAAGGAACTCCTCTTCATCCTCCAGGTCATTAGGGGAGGAGACAACTCCCAGCTCTCGTTTTGTTGGCAGGAAAGAGGAGAGAACAATGAAATATTCATAAAGAAGATACTCATGTGAAAAATCCAGGACCCAGAAGAGGAGGATGGGAACATGATGAGAATGTAGGTAAGGGTCTATCACAGCTGAAGTAGAAGCAATGTTGACGCTTAACTCCTACAGACCACCTGGGCAGAAAGAGGATGTGGATGAAAAGTTCAGGAAACAGATCTCAAGCCTGGCACCAACGCCTCGGCAGAACATAGTAGGGATGGGGGACCTCGGTCACCTAGATATCTGCTGGAGCTCTTGGGCTCTGGCTCTTCTCTCTCTCTCTCTCTCTCTCTCTCTCTCCCCCTCTCTCCCTGTCTGTCTCTCTCTCTCCCCCTCTCTCCCTCTCTCTCCCTCTCTGTCTCTCTGTCTCTGTCTCTCTCTGTCTCTATCTCCCTCTCTCCCTCCCTCTCTCTGTCTCTCTCTGTCTCTCTCTCTGTCTCTGTCTCTCTCTCTCTGTCTCTCTCTCTCTGTCTCTCTCTCCATCTCTCTCTCTCTCTCCCCCTCTCTCCCTCTCTCTCTCTCTCTCTCCCCCTCTCTCCCTGTCTCTCTGTCTGTCTCTCTCTCTCCCCCTCTCTGTCTCTGTCTCTCTCTGTCTCTATCTCCCTCTCTCTCTCCCTCTCTCCCTCCCTCTCTCTCTCTGTCTCTCTCTCTGTCTCTGTCTCTCTCTGTCTCTGTCTCTCTCTGTCTCTCTCTCCATCTCTCTGTCTCTCTCCCCCTCTCTCCCTCTCTCTCTGTCTCTCTCTCCCTCTCTGTCTCTGTCTCTCTCTCTCTCCTCTCTCTCCCTCTCTCTCTCTCTCTGTCTCTCTCTCCCTCTCTGTCTCTGTCTCTGTCTCTCTCTCTCCTCTCTCTCCCTCTCTCTCTCTCTGTCTCTCTGTCTCTCTCTCTCTCTCCCTCTCTCTCTGTCTCTCCCTCTCTCTCTCTCCCTCTCTCTCCCCCTCTCTCTCTTTTTCTCTACCTCCCCCTTTCTTCCCCCCCTCTTTTTCTCTCTAAAGAAGAACAATTCCCTTGAGGAGGTAAATGAGGGCTCTCCGAAGAGACCAATGAGGATCCCAATCAATTGGGATTGAAAATAGAAATATACAGAAAACAAAAACAAAGACAGGTCATTGAGGAAGCCACAAGAGGCTGGCAAAATCCCAGAAGACTAATGTCAGAAGGATTCAAGCTCAAAATAAGGGGAAGCTTAAGGACAGCCAAGAAAGCTTGTCAGGGTAGGAAGGGGATCCCCAGAGAGTGAGGATCCCAGCTGATGTTGGATGGGATGAGAGCTGATGTCAGCAGAGGAAAAGGAAGCACTTGAACGAGCACTGTAAGTTTTGGAGAAACATTTCCACCAACAAAACAAGAGCTGAGGGTTGTCAATAGGAGATCTACAGGATGGACTTTATTCTCCTTCTCATTGAGAAGAATCAGCCTGACTGATTCTATCTTGAAGGAGGGCCCTGCTGGCTTGAAGATGATTAGCCTCAGAGAAGTTTATTTCCCTACAGGAAGACCCCCACTGATCTCAATCAGCTCCCGCGATTCCAGTTCCCGGCTCCCACCCTCTTTCTGCTGAGGGCCGCCCTCATCGGCTCTGTAGTCTAACCAAGCCTAGAAATCTATGATAGCCCAGCTGGTACCCTAAGAAGCTGAAGCTGCTCCCAGCCCCAGCAATCGACTGTAGCGGGCTAATAAAGCATCTTTTTAGGTTGGTGACTTCACAGTGTCTGAGAGTCTTCTTGGGCTCTCGTGGAACCCAAGCTGGCAGGGAGGGGGCCAGGCCTGGACCTTCAGTGCTGACCCTCCTTCTGTCTCTTGGCCGAAAGTGATGATCATCGGACCAGAAAGGAGGGAACAAAAATGGCTGACGTGTTGTGGATGCTCAAGGAACAGTAGGAGATTCCCAGGCTGAATTCAAGTTCCCCAGCCCAGGTGAGTGACCTCCTTCCTCCAGGCCTGAAAGGCCGGGCGGGCAGAGGGGACGGCTGGGGCATGGTCAGTGGGGTTCCGAAAAGCTTTAAAAGCAAGAGGGGTGCCACAAGCCTGGAGGACGACTAACGTGGTCCCAATTTTCAAAGAAGGGAAGAAGACCAAGTCTGCCAACCGGAAGTCAGGAAGTGTGACTTGGATTCTTGGGAAACCTCAATAATGTATTTTGTAGAAGACCATCCTGGAAAGCCTTAGCTTTCGGTTCATAAACCTGCTTCTGGAGGACACGATGTGGGGAGGGTCAGGGCTATGACTGTCCGAAAAAGATCGGGACGTTTGGGAGGCAACAGTGTGAGGCAGCAGCCAAGAAAGCGACAGAGGAGGGTCTGGGTTCCGATTTGTCCTCAGACGCTTCCTAGCGGGATCACTTAAGGCCCATGGCCAAGCCCTTATTACTTTTATGCCTTGGAACCAATGCTTAGCACTGATCCTAAAACAGAAGGCTGGTGTTTAAACAACAACAACAAAAGGAAGCAGAGGGGCCACACGGGAGGGGGAGTCGTTAAATTGGTAAATCAGAGGGTGACCCGCTGTAGGTTACCCAATAGAGCACTCAAAAAAAAATCTACATCCTGGGAAACTCATCATGGCGCGGCCTCTGGTAGCCACACCTTCCCCTGCTTAGTGGCTGGCTGCTGGGCCCTCCAGGGGCTCGTTTCTGGATGATTAAACCCCAAATTGAGGGACGGATCCCTTGGGTGGACAAGAGTCAGGGCAGGGATGGGGGACCGGGGTGGGGGAGAAGGGGAGGACCACAAGGGCACTTACGAAGATGATGGCCGGGGAGACAAAACGCCAGCACATCTGGAAGAAGAAAGGGGGTGGGAAGCCCAGCATCATCTGGATGTCCTGGAAGTAGTTCCGGTGTCCTGGGGAGAGAAGTGGTCAGAGGCCAGGCCCACCCTGGACCGTCTCTGGCAGGGTTCCAGGTGGGGGGTGGCCTCAGGGCACACGGGGCACCTACCATAGATGTACATGATGGTCACACACATGATGCAGGAAATGACGACCAAGGAGAAGCTGGCAGCATAGTTGTCCATCAGCAGGAGCCAGTAGATGCCCGCCTGCCAAGCAGAAGTCATGGGAGCCACTGGAGGATGCCACCTACCTGCCCATTCCCCTCTCCTCCTCTTGCCCCCTGCCCATCAGGGAACCAAGAGCCTATGGAGGTCTGCACCTCCTGTCCCCAATGCCCAAGTGCTGCCACCAGGGCAAGAGTCCTATGGACCACCAGAGGGTATTGCCCACTGGGGCTGCCCCTGATGCCCAAGTCCTGCCTGCCGGGGGGGGGGAGCCCTACGGACCACCAGAGGGCACTGCCACAGGGTCTGCCCCCATGCCCAAGTCCTGCCTGCAGGGGGGAGCCCTACGGACCACCAGAGGGCACTGCCACCAAGTCTGCCCCCGATGCCCAAGTCCTGCCTGCAGGGGGGAGCCCTACGGACCACCAGAGGGCACTGCCACAGGGTCTGCCCCCATGCCCAAGTCCTGCCTGCAGGGGGGAGCCCTACGGACCACCAGAGGGCACTGCCACCGGGTCTGCTCCCATGCCCAAGCCCTGCCTGCCGGGGGGGAGCCCTACGGACCACCAGAGGGCACTACCACAGGGTCTGCCTCACCTGCACCCAATGCCCGAGTCCTGCCTGCAGGGGGGAGCCCTACGGACCACCAGAGGGCACTGCCACAGGGTCTGCCCCCATGCCCAAGTCCTGCCTGCAGGGGGGAGCCCTACGGACCACCAGAGGGCACTGCCACCAGGTCTGCCCCTGATGCCCAAGTCCTGCCTGCAGGGGGGAGCCCTACGGACCACCAGAGGGCACTGCCACAGGGTCTGCCCCCATGCCCAAGTCCTGCCTGCAGGGGGGAGCCCTACGGACCACCAGAGGGCACTGCCACCAGGTCTGCCCCTGATGCCCAAGTCCTGCCTGCAGGGGGGAGCCCTACGGACCACCAGAGGGCACTGCCACAGGGTCTGCCCCCATGCCCAAGTCCTGCCTGCAGGGGGGAGCCCTACGGACCACCAGAGGGCACTGCCACCAGGTCTGCCCCCATGCCCAAGTCCTGCCTGCAGGGGGGAGCCCTACGGACCACCAGAGGGCACTGCTCCCGTCCCCAGCCGCCTGTATGCCTACCTGGCTGGTCAGGGGGACCCCGAGCAGGAACCCAGCGATGGCCACAGCCAAAGTGACGTAGGTTTTCTTCTTCAGGATCCATTCGTTCCCCACTTCATCCACAACGGCAGTCACCAGAGTCTCCAGAAGGCAGAACTGAAGGGACAGAACACGGCCAGTCAGTCACCAGCAAGCGGTGCGTGCCGGGCACTCTGCGGGCAGTTTTCTAAAGCGTAACAGGACAATGTGGCGGCGAGCGCTCGGGGTCACGAGCTCGGGCCGGGGCCCGAGTTCAGAAGTCTGCGGGCAGCCGGGGGCTGCCCGGTGCTCCGGCTCTCCTACCTGAGTGCCCAGGCCCAGCAGGATAAGCATGAAGAAGAAGAGCAGAGACCAGAGCGGGGAGATGGGCAGCAGGGTGAGAGCTTCCGGGTACGCCACAAAGGCCAGGCCCGGGCCGTGGTCAGCCACTCGGGACACGTCCACCCCCAAGTGGTTTGCCATGAAGCCGAGGATGGAGAAGATGACGAAGCCCGCGTAGACGCTGGTGGCGCAGTTCGTGATGCTGATGATGATGCTGTCCCTAGGAGGGCCAAGGAAAGCCAGGGTCCGCCTTGGAGGCTGAGGGCCCAGAAGCCATCCCACAGGGGGCTTCACCCCCAGGGCTACCCTGAACCCTGAGAAAAGGAGCCTTGAAAAGGCTCCCACCGTCCTCCCTCTCTACACCCCACCTCAGCTTTCCCAGGCTGCCCCTTGTCCCCCTCTCCTTTGTGGGTTCCGCCTCTGGTCTCCTGGGATCTGGGGGGGCTCTGGCTGCTCTTGGTGGGCAGCGAGACGAAGGGGCAGAGAGGGGGCTGGGAGAGGCCAAGGCTCGCCACCCAGGGGCCTCGAGGGCTGAACGTTGAGGTGGAGGGACAATCGCGGGGCAATAGAACAAGGTCTGGGTTTTACCTGTAGCAGTTGTTGTGGAACTTGTTGTAGGAAGCCATGGTAATGAGCCCCCCCCAAGCACAGCCCAGGGAGTAGAAGATCTGGGAGGCAGCATCTCCCCATACCTGTGAGGGTGGGGGAGGGGGGTCAGTGGTCAGCACGGGCTGGGCCAGCCCCTCCCTGACCCCCAAGCAGGCACCCACCTTGGCCTCGAGGATCTTGTCCCACTGCGGCGTCAAGTAGTACATAATACCTGTGAAGGCGCCTTCCAAGGTGACCCCCCGGACAAACAGGATGGTCAGCACCACATAGGGGAATGTGGCTGTGAAGTACACCACCTGGAGGGGAGCAGCCGGGGAGGCTTGGCTCAGACCCCATCTCCGACCAGAGAGGGAACTTCTCAAATGTCCCTCGCTTCCCCCAGCCCCATTCCATCACCCCCACCTTTCTGACTCCTCCTCCCCCGGCCCCCCCAACCTTGGCCTTCCCTGGTTAGGGGAGACCCCTAAACCCCAAGGGCAGAGGGGAAGGGGCGAGTGTACTTGCTTTCCCTGAGGACTTGACACCTCGGATGAGGCAGAGGAAGACAACCACCCAGGAGACTCCAAGGCACCCAAGCAAGGGGAGCCGAACCTCTCCAAAGTTGCCGATGTCATCAGACAGCTTCAGCACGTAGCGCCTAGGATGAGGAAGAAAAGGGGTTCCGGAGGGTGTCCCCCAAGCCTTTCCTGCTCAGGAAGGAGTCCCCAGGGTGCTCCTCAGGTTTCAGCATGCTCTGGGAGCAGAGGGCGAGCCTGCCAGGAACCTGGTCCCCCACCTCCGGGGAGGGGGGATACAATGACAAGGGGGAGCTCATCCCCTCCCCAGAAAAGTCAGTGCAATGAGCATTCAACAGGAACTCTTGTTCAGCCTGTCACTGCTCAGGGTGGACAGATTGAAAATATTCTCTGAATAGATGAGAGAAGGCAGAACTACTCAATTCTTCTTGCTTCTCTTTTCCTAACCAGGGAGAATGATCCTTGGATTGGGAAAGACAGGATAAAGAGTCAACAATGTATTGAGAACATAGAGATTGCCTTAATGGCTTTAGTTCACCAGATCCAGACAGATGACATTCCAAAGTACTAAAAGAACTATAAAGGTGATTGCTGGGGACAGCTAGGGGGCTCATTAGATTGAGAGCCAGGGCTGGAGTCGGGAGGTCCAGGGTTCAAATGTGGCTTCCAACTCTTCCTAGCTGTATGACTCTGGGCATGTCACTTACTCCCTTTGCCTAGCCTTTCCCACCCTTCTGATTTGGAACCAATACAAAGCATTGATTCTAAGATGGAAGGTAAAGATTTAAAAAGAAAAAGTGATTGCTGAGTCTTAGGATCTTTGAGAATGAGTAAAGGACTGATGGAAATGTTCTTTTTTCCCCTTTTAACCCTTGCCTTTTGTCTTAGAATTAATACCAAGTCTCAGTTCTAATATAGCTCAATGACTTGACTTCCAATTCCTACCCAAATCCTAGAATTCATTATTAAAGGGATGATATTAAGATAAAAGGGGGCATTGATGACCAAAAGCTAAGATCTGCTCATTAAGAATAAGCTCTTCCAGACTGTGCTTGGATGAGGATGGCAGCCACCAAGGGATGAGTTGTTGACTTTATTCTCATATGATTGGGGTCTTGCTTCCTTTCTTCCTTTGCCCCTGTGATCTGGGCTTCTGGGAGACAGACCATAACAAGGTGTGGATGGTATCAGAACCAGCAGCACTATCTTATAGTTTTGCTGCCACACAGCACCTCTGGGAGAATTTTAGACCCTGACACAGAGGTAGAGGCCGGGACCCAGGAGGAGAAAAACTCCAGAGATCCCCAGGCTGCCAGCTACCATGCCAGCCATTGCTGGTAACCTGGAAAGTTTCTCTCAGCCAGAGGGAGGCCAGCCTTGAGTGTGAGGGGGGCAGAAGGAAATCCCTGGCCACATTCCCTGCTCTCTCTTGTCCAAGCTCATGATAGCAAGACAGGGAACCCACACCTCTCCACAAATCCTTTGCCACCAGCCTCGGGACGTGTGGATCAGGATTCCTCCTCCTCACCAGCCACTCCAAAGATCTGGCAGGGAAACCGAGGGGTGGCTAGCAGAAGGCTGGCATCTTCCTAGAGAAGTGTTCCATCTAGTGATCTTTTTTACTTCATTCTATGCCCGTGGAGGAGGGGGGCAAGGCTCAGACTAATCATGGAAAGTAACAGCCAGATGCTGAGATGTTTAACTAACTGTGAAGCGGTGTCTGTGCCCAGCTTCCTTACTAAGTGCTAGGGGAAACGTTCTCTGATTGAACTGGAAGGGGGAATTGCCATTGGCTGATTGAAGACTGGTCATGCCCCTGGTCACCTTTCAAAAGTTAAGCCAGGGGGGCAGCTGGGTGGCTCAGTGGATTGAGAGTCAGGCCTACAGATGGGAGGTCCTAGGTTCAAATCTGGCCTCAGACACTTCCCAGCTGTGTGACCCTGGGCAAGTCACTTGACCCCCATGGCCTAGCCCTTACCACTCTTCTGCCTTGGAGCCAATACTGTGTATTGGCTCCAAGATGGAAGGTAAGGGTTTAAAAAAAAAAAAAGTTAAGCCGGCCAAGCCCTGGACACAGATGGTTTGGGGGTTCAAGGCAGTTTGAGGTAGGGGATGGCTTTTAGAGGGTAACTTTAAACAGAAAGCAGTAGAAGGAGAGGAGAGACTTTTTATCTTTTCATCAGCCAGCCTGAAAAAGCCCTATTAGAGCCCATCAAAGTGCTTAGAGAATCATCCCGTTTGCGTCGGGGAGCAGAGACAGACAGAGACTCTTCAGCCATAACAACACACAAAGGAAGCAATCCAGGCAGGAAGTAGCATCAAGAAGCAAGAATTTTGGCAGCAGAGAAGAGAGCCAGCTGTGGATCCAAGCGAGAATTAGCCCTGACAACAGAAAGTCGAGTTGCAGAGAGTCCTGCCAGGAGGAAGGCTCCCCAGGAAGGGATAGAACAGCATCAGAAGTGGCCATTCCCTACTTGTGGGTCTCACTAGCATCGTATCTAAGTTTGTGGCCCCTCTTCTTCCTGATCCTGTATTTGGGAGACTCTGTGCCCCTAGATTTGTGGAGACAATGTGCTGCCACTGGGATATCTTAGAGAAATGCTTTTGCTTTCACTCAATTGTGTCTGCTGGGTACTATAAAGGATAAACTCACTGATGAGGGCTCATGAATTGTAAGTTTTAGGAGTGGATAATAATAATAGTAACAACAACAACAGCCAGGACTTCTATAGTGCTTTAAAGTTTGCAGAGCACTTTCCAAATATTATCTCATTTGATCCTTGCAACAATCCACAGAAGTAGGTGTTAGAGGTAGGTTAGTAGCCCAGAGAGGTTGCACATAGAATAAACTATGTGTTCATAGCATGATAAGTTTTTTAAAGGGTCGGGGGGGGGATATTTGTAAGGATCAATATAACCAAATCAGCTTGAGAAAAAATAGTCTCTCGGCTCACATGTTGAGACTGGAGGGAAAGCCACCCCTCCCCAGATAAATCTGTGAAGATGGTCAGTATAAAGGCAGAGCGTTCCACGAATTGTCCCCTGGCTTATCTGCATCCACTGTTTTCAAAGATTTGAAAGTTATAAATGAGAAATCAGAAATTAACTGTTTAGGGACCAGGGGAAGATCATATCAGCATGGCTGGAGTCTTGGCTAACAGAATGGTGGATGTTTTGAGTTTCTCGTCATACGTTAAAAACTTCCAAGGAAAGGAAGAAATGTCCACTTCCAAGGAAGCCTTGTTGAGGCATCTGAATCCAAAAGAGCTAGGAGGGATGGGAGATCAACGCTCAGATGGCCAGAGAGTGAGCTGAGCACAGAGGAGTTGGCGCCTGAAGACACAGGAGCAGAATTGCTTCCAGGAGACAGAATTTTAGAAAACAGACAGAAGATGATCAAAAGGGGATATTCACAGTGCGCGATAGTTTTGCTGGGAGCCATGCTGTTTGGAAGAAAGGCATCTCTTTGCTGAGAGCTGATGGGCTGGAGCCATGCAGGATTGCGCTCTAGCGCCATCTATTGCCCGACCGAGGAAACTTCTCAAGGATTTACCTATGTTGCCCTTTATTGCCCCCTTGTGGTCTGAGAGAGAAGAAAGACGAGCTTTGCTGTGACAATGTCATCTTTGCTGAGGACTGATTGGGTACCTAAGAAGTTTTGTCGCTCTCCAGCCTTAAGGCTTATCGCTGAAAAAGCATAACTCACCCCGGCACCTAGACAAGAGTGGCTCTTGCATAAAAGGGTTTGTTATTGCTTCGGGGTCTGAGAGGAGCTGAGAGCAGGGGGCAGAGAGGTGGTTTTTGCTCATTTAATGGACTGGGAGAGACTCCTCCCTGAAAACATCAAGGCTTTCTGCTAGATTTCTGCAAGCATGTGCTCACTCTCCCCAGTGAACAGACAAGATGATATCACTGGTAACTCTACTAATGCCAGATGAGTGCCAAAGGGCCCACAGACAGGACATGAACAGCCTGGGAGACTTTGTGTGTGAGGCAGCAAGAACAGAGGGCTCCCATGAGAAAGCCCTAGGGGGAGAGGATCAGTGTCACAGCAGGTCACCAGCACAGTGTAGACAGTGTGGTGCCACCCAGCCAAGTGCTGTAGAGCTCATACTGGGATAGCCCAGTCCTGCAGGTTCTGGGATCCCCAACACTTTTTCTATGTGAACTTCAAATACCCAGAGATGCTGAACCCCAGGAGGTGGAGGAAGGCAGGGTACTCAGGGCAAGAAGAAACAAAGCACCCCCTTCTCAAAGCATAGCAGGGGGCAAAGAATGGCCACTGAAAAAAGTCTCAATTCAAAAACTAATGCTGGAGAGATAAGTAAATAAAAGAAAACACCAACTAGTGATAGAAATTGCAAATCTAATTAATTAACTGTAAGCAGAGACTTAAAGGGGGAGAAATTAATTTTCTCTAAGAACTACATGAATGCCTAGAATAAATGAAGCAAAAGATAAAAGCTCTGGAAGAATTGGAAGGTGAACAAATGGTTAAAAGAGAAAGTGGTAAGCCTGATCCAGTATCATATTGCTTCCTTTCTCAAAGGGTAGAAGAGGGGAAAGAGGGAGGTAGATAACTTGGAACTTTAAGATTAGAAAAAAGTTTTTTAAAGGTAAAAATAGAATACCTACAAAAAGGAAAAAATCTGACCCAAGGAATAGACTCTCTGTAAAGTAGAATAGGTCAATTAGAGATCTTTGGCTTTATGGGACAGCAAATCATATTAGAACAAAATCAGAAGATATCTGCTATCAAAACTAGCTATCCTGAAAACCAGATCAAGGAGTGATAATTTATGAATCAGTAGAATCAGGACTGCTAGGTAGCAGAGTAGATAGAGAGTTAAGCCTGGAGTCAGGAGGACCTGGGTTTAAATCGGGCCTCAGATACTTCCTAGCTATGGGACCCTAGGCATTTGCCTAGCCCTTCCCACTCTTCTGTTTTAGAATTGATACTAAGACAGATGGTAAGGTTTTTTTTTTAAAAGAATCATTAGAATCCCCCCAAAATCATGATTTTTTTAAAAAAAGCTTGAACTCTTATTATATTTCAAAAGCTCACTAATGAAAAGACTCCTTAGACCTATTAGAGAACAAAGATAGAAAGAATCCACTGATACCTACTGAAAGGAACCCCAAAAGAAAAAGTGCCAAGAATGTCACAGCCCAGATCTGGAAGCCCCACATCAAAGAAAAAAAAAACTACAAGAATCTGGAAAAAAGCAGTTCAAGTTCTAAGGAACAACTATCAGGATTACACAGGACCTGGAAACTTCTACCAAAAAGGAGAGGAGTTCTTGGAAAAATATTCTAAAAGTCAAAAGATAAAGGCTCACAATCAAGAATAATTTGCCCTGCTCATTTGAGTATTCTCCTACAGAGAAAAATGCATCTTAAATGGAATAAAGGATTTCCAAGTATTTCTGATGAAAATGCCAAAAACGAAGTAGGATGATTAATATGTGAACCCAGGAGTCCAGAGAAAACGAGAAAGGTGAATTTATCTGAAGAGGTGTAGGATAATGCGGGGCTGACATCAAGTTCCTTTCAAAACCTAGTGCCTTTGAAAGGCATTGGGGTGGTTAGATAAGGGACTGCTTCAAAGGAGTGTCCAAACAGAGAGGAAGAGGGAAGGGAGGGAGCATCAGAGGAACCTCACTCTTATCAGAAGCAGACAAAGAAGGTTGAACACATGCACACATACATACACACACACATAATCAAACTCAACAGGGAAATGACCAGGGATAGGGAGGAGCAGTTTAAAAGGAAGGGAAATACAGAGACTCCAAGTCCCACTTTGTACCTTTGCAGTGACTTTCCCTGACTCTTCAACCTCAACTCTTAGAATCCCTCATTTCCTTAAAAGTTTGAGTCCTAGACCACCCCTTCCAAAAAATCTTGTCTGATTTCCCTGGTTGCAGATCTTTAATAATAACTAGCATCTATAAAGTGCTTTAACGTTCACAAGGTACCTTATAAATATCTCATTTGGTCCTCACAATAACCCTGGGAAGCAAACTGCTAATATGATCTCCATTTTACAAATAAGGAAACTGAGGCAGGCAGAAGTTAAGCGACTTGTCCAGGGTCACATATATAAATGTCTGAATCAGAATTCAAACTCAGGTCTCTTGACTCTAAATCCAGTCCTCTATCCACTGTGCCACAGAGTGATGATCTATGTCTATGTACTTTCCTCCCAGTTCGCCTGGTTTCCTTGTGGATGGGGATTTTGTTGTATCCCTACATTGCTTTTGTATGCTTAGTCCTTGGCACAATTTCTTGGGTGAAAAATATATTCGAAGAGTGTGCAGCCAGGTGTGGCTTGTGCTGTTTCTCAAGCTCAAAAAGATGAGTTAATTCTTGAAGGAAATGATATTGAATTTGTCTCAAACTTAGCTGCTCTCATTCAACAGGTTACCACAGTCAAAGACAAGGATATCAGAAAATTTTTGGATGGCATCTGTGTTTCTGAGAAAGGCACAGTGCAACAAGCTGATGAATAAGTTGGAAAAGATACCAAAGGCAGTGTCTCAAGGAGTCCACACTGCACAACATGTAGACAATCTTTCTAAACATGTCTCACTTGCTCTTTTAACCCAAGAACACATAGATAAAGAATTAGAAGCTCGTCTAAATGTCCTAGAAGAGACCATTCTTTATATTGGAAATCAATTACAAAATATAAAAGTGAGATTTAAATCAAAGTGCCATGCTGAATATAAACGGATTTGTGTCTCTCCCCTCCCTTATAATCAATCGGTTGTTCCTTGGGAGACCATACAACAACACATTTTTGGAGTTTGGAACCACTCAGAATTTTCTGTTGACTTAAAAATACTGCATAAACAAATGATAGATATTAGCCATTCCAGTTCTTCCCTCTATTCAGCCTCATCCATTGCCAGTTCCTTTTATGACAGTGTTTCTTCCTTTGTGTCCCACAGCAATATTATTCATACCCTTATTGCCTGTGGATTTACTCTTGCTTTATTTTTTCTCATTCTTGTTTGCTTTCCAGTCATCATCCAATGCCAAGGGTCCATTACACATCAAGTTCAAATTAAGATGAAGTTGTTCAATTTAAAAAACAAAAAGGGAGGAAATGCGGGGAGCCAACAGATCCCTCACTGGCTGACAAGGTCACAGTTTGGGAGATGGGAACTGCAAAGCAGCCCCCCCCCAAGAACAAAGCCCCCACTGACCCCCCTTCTGTGACTTCTTTCTCTCCAACTTTCCTTACTAATGGACTTGTCATGATTATTATTCTCTTCCCAATACAGGAGAAATAATATGAGAGCAAATACTTATAGGATCAATACATATATATCCCACTTTAATCCCCTAGGTTATTACCCCAAAAGATTACATTTACAGAATTAAAGCCCAAAGATTACTGTCCATTACCCCTCCTTTCTCTCACTCAAGCACAGATACGCTTCAAGGCCCCACAATAAACACTGGCCAAATGCTTGAGCACTATAATAAATCTTTCCTTACAGTTATCACATTCCAATGAGTTTGTTGATGAACGGAAACCAGGCAACATTGCTAGGTGCTTTAAAGTAACACAAGAAAAATAGAACTTGTAAACTGAGGAAAACCCCAAATCTGGTCTGTCATTAAATTGCCCTCTAACCTTGTACCTAGCTACAAAATGTTTTGTTACCCATCTCCTAAGTAATTGTGATTGATTGTGAAAGCTGACCAAAAGTAACAAGGATTCTCCTAGGTCAGGGAGAACTAACCTCTAGATCACCCTGTTTATGCCATTCATCTATAGCAACAATGTTTTGGTGACTATCTCCTTAGGCTATGTGTCTGTTGTTAAGTTCTGTGGAAACATATATGTAGAAAATTGATTGTGTGCCAAAGAAGTGTGTACTTTAAACCTTATATAATAAATGAACCTCCATGCTATGGCAGAACGCTATGTGACACCTATGCATGTGGGTATGAACACATAGTGCTTTTTTGACCAGATCATCACATCTAGATGGAGTGTGCCCTCACCCTCAGAGAGACCGCTGGATGGTTCCCAAAGGTTGCCAGGCACAGAATGGGCGCTTGTTAAATGTTGATTAATGGACTGAACCTTGGAAATGGATGAGATGGCCAAGGGAGAGATTATAGAGGGGATCAAGGCCAGGATCTCATGGAGTACCCCAATGGGAAGGAGGAAGGAGGGAAGGTAGAGAAGCCACTGAAGAAGGAGGAACCATTCCATTCAAAAGTGGGGAGGGCCTTCAGAGGCCAGCCAGTCCAAATGAGGCATGACCATGAAGGCTCTCCACCATCTTTCAGCCTCCACCTGAAGCCCTCCCAGGGAAAGGGAGGGGGAAACAGACCACAGTGGGGTCCAAGTGGAGCAAGGAGACCGATGAAATGAGGGGAAAAGACTGGAGGCACACCATAGAGGGAGTGTAACAATGAGACAAGGCTGGGTATTTCAGAATTCAGGATATCAAATCATGGAACCAAAGATTTCTATTTGTTTGAGACTTTGGAAATCATCTATCGCAGTCTCCTTATTTTATTGTTCTGGAGTCTTTTCCATTAGGTCTGACTATTCATGACCCCTTTAGGGCTTCATTGGCAATGTTCTTGCCATTTCCTTCTCCAAGAAGAAACTGAGGCAAGCAGGGTTAATCAACTTGCCCGGGGTCACCCAGCTAGTAAGTATCTGAGGCCAGACAAGATTTCAGGTCTTCCTGCCTCTCTGCTGTGTGGATATAATTGGACAGAGGAGGAAACTTGGGCCCAGAGAATAGTGGGACCATCACCTCCCTTGATCTGGCTCTCTCCATGAAGCCCACCATCAATCATTTCCTTTGTTTGCTGTTGACTTACACTGAGCATGCCATCTACTGCAAACCCCAGAGCTTTGCTACTCATGCCACAACTCTCTAGTTGGTATTTGTGTGGTTCCTTTTTTGAATCAAAGGCTAGAACTCTGTTCGATTGAATTTTAACAAATTTAATCGATTCTTCTAGCCTATTGGGATGCTTTTGAATTTTGACTTAATCATCTATTGTGTTAATTATCCCTCCTGGGTTTACATTAGTTCCTAATTTGGTGGGTATAGATAGCATTTAAGTCTACTTTCGGGAGGGGGGGGAAGGAGGGGGCGAAGGACTATGGATGTTTATATATCTGGAAGGCTATCATGGGTAGGATGGACTAGGCTTGTTCTGCTGGGTCTTAGAGGGCAGGAAAGGGGGAGGAGAGAAGAGTGTGGCCCCCCAAAAGGCCAAATCCTGCCATTTTCTATCACCATCCTGAGTTATTCAGAGAGGGCATATCTGCCAGGAAGAGGGTCTCCTTGACCAACAGTCCCAATGTATGTTTGCCCAGCAGGGAGAGTCCAAATCACATGACACACCATGGATCTGTGGAGGACCTTGTTTGAAAAAGAAGCATTTTACAGGAACGTCCAGTTTCTTTAGAATGTTAGCTCCTTCAAAGGGCTAATTACTAAAATATATAAGGAGCTAAATCAATTGTACAAAAAATCAAGCCATTCTCCAATTGATAAATGGGCAAGGGACATGAACAGGCAGTTTTCAGTTAAGAAATCAAAACTATTAATAAGCACATGAAAAAGTGTTCTAAATCTCTTATAACCAGAGAGATGCAAAGCAAAACAACTCTGAGGTATCACCTCACACCTAGCAGATTGGCTAACATGACAGCAAAGGAAAGTAATGAATGCTGGAGGGGATGCGGCAAAGTAGGGACACTAATCCACTGCTGGTGGGGTTGTGAACTGATCCAGCCATTCTGGAGGGCAATTTGGAACTATGCCCAAAGGGTGCTAAAAGACTGTCTGCCCTTTGATCCAGCCATAGCACTGCTGGGTTTGTACCCCAGAGAGATAATAAGGAAAAAGATTTGTACAAGAATATTCATAGCCACACGTTTTGTGGTGGCCAAAAATTGGAGAATGAAGGGATGCCCTTCAATTGGGGAATGGCTGAACACATTGTGGTATCTGTTGGTCATGGAATACTATTGTGCTAAAAGGAATGATGAAACTGGAGGGATTCCATGTGAAGTGGAACAACCTCCAGGAACTGATGCAGAGTGAAAGGAGAACCAGGAGAACCTTGTACACAGAGATGGATACACTGTGGTACAATCGAACAGACTTCTCTACTAGCAGCAATGCAATGACCCAGGACAATTCTGAGGACTTATGAGAAAGATGCTCTCCACATCCAGAGGAAGAACTGTGGGAGCAGAAACACAGAAGAAAAACAGCTGCTTGATCACAGGGTTTAATGGGGATATGAATGGGGATGTAGACTCTAAACGATCAGCTTAGTGCAAATATCAATAATATGGAAATAGGCCTTGATCAATGACACATGTAAAACCCAGTGGAAATGCATGTCAGCTATGGAGGGGGAGGGAAAGAACATGAATCATGTAATCATGGGAAAATATCCTAAATTAATAAAAAAAAAAGAATGTAAGCTCCTTGAGAATATGGATTCTTTTACTCTGTATTTTTGTCTACACCCTCAGCACAGAAGATGCCTGATAAATCATTTATTGGGTGGTTAAATGTCAAATGGTTGTCCCAGTGGCATTTTGATGTTCATTTCCTTTTGAGGGGAGCTTCCATGCATGTGTTGCGTGTTTCTGAATCCATTCTGGGCTCCTTTTTTATTTTTGAGTCTATATTTTTTTGGAGGGTGGAATAAAGGCTGTCCTCTACTCCTATGCTTTGATTAACATGAGTAATTGTTAGGGAAACGAGGCCCCCTTTTCCCCACAAATGTGAAAACCTAGAAATGAGTATATTTGGAGATTTACTAGAATAAACTCCAGGGGGAACATTCAGGGATCTGGTGATTAAATACCACTCTTCACATGATACATGAATCCTGTCCACAACAAATGAGCAGACAATCTCTTGTTTCAACACTTCCAAGGATGAGAAACTCACTACTTCACAAAGCAACCTATGGCCTTCTGGAATCACTATCATTGCTAGTAGTTCCTTTTTCATATGGATCCTGGCCCCAGAAATGATCTAAGAGGAGCAAACCTCTCTCTTCCTACAGGCAGGACACATAACTTGGCACTGGGGCTACAGAGAACCCTCCCCTGAAGGGGCTTAGAATCGAGGCTAAGGGGAGGCAAGATCAACATCCCAAAGCCCCAGAACAAGACCCACAGAAGGAGAGAGGCTCACCAGAAAGGAGAATGGGAGAAGTGCCGGGGCTACTAGAGATCTGAGTAAGGAGACACTGTGGGGTCTTCATGGAGGAGGAGCCCTGGAGGTACGGGGCTTGGAGGCATCATTAGATTTTGGAACATGTAACCAAAGAAAGTTCCTCACCCAGCTCTCCCTCCAGGTCTCATCCCAGGAGCTGAGAGCAAGGGCCCCAGCCTGTACAACCAAAGGTTCAAAACCTTAGGTTCAAAACTTGAGATGTGCAAAGCCCTTAACAAAAATTATCTCAGTGCATCCTCATGACAATTGTGGGAGCAAAAGGCTCTGAGTATCATCACTATTTATAGATGAGCAAACTGAGGCCCAGGGTCCAGAGGGGTTGAAACCAGGATTTGAACTCAGGTCTTCCATGTGCCACCTGCCACCTCCTTGGAAAAGGCTCGGAGCCATTGGGATGGTCAGCTGTGTTCAGAGCTGTTAAGTAGAGCTCTGGCACAAAGAATCTGGATTTTCTCTCTCTTCCCTGGGCCCAAACTGATGGCAGCACTCATCCTCCCTGACCGATTCTCTCAAGGATGTCGTTTGGCTCTGTGGGCAGCTGGGCAGAGGATGGAAGCAGAGAGTACACCGAAGAGGAGGCTGGTGCGGGAGTTATCGGGCCTCTTTGGTGTTGGGCCGTCTCTGTAACCTAAGGTCCCCCCAACTTCCAATCTGTGGTCCCTGGATCCACCCGAGACAAGTAAGTACCAAAGTGCCTGCCAGGGCCCGGAGCCTCACTTGCTGGCCACTGCACCCCCTTGGGTGGGGGGCTTGTGATGGGGTGAAAGGATTGTCCTGTACCCTGAAACTTGGCTATCAGAGACTCTGACAGCACTTCTCCACACAGGGAATCTCTGGGGTGTTGGTGCCTCTCTCTGTAGTGATGAGGGATGGACAGTCCGGCTTTGTCAGGGCAAGGGAACCCCACCTTATCTTTGGGCTTCACCTCTGCTTTCAATGGAGAAAATATAATTTAGTCCAAATGCCAAGGGAGGAAGTCCTTCAGGCCCTCAAAGAGGAAGGCATCTAAGAGCCTGGCATCCACTGGGTGGGAGCAGCAGGTCCCAAGACTTGTGGACTGTTCTTGGCATAGCTGGGCCCCGGAGAGAAAGCCTGGGATGGATTGCCTAACAGGGTGGCTGTGGGTGTGCTCGAGCATTCCCTCACCCCACACCCATACCAGACCCAGAGCAGCTGCTCTGGCCACACACCCTGGGGCTGGACAGCAGAACCGGTTCTGGGTCTGGGTAGGGGAGAGGGACAGAGCGTTTCTGACAAAGAACTAAAGAACCCTTTACCCCAAGTGCGGGACCGACCTATTCAAACCCGTCTCACGAGACTCAGTCCATCAGGCAGTCCAGCCAGGCACCACTGTTTGGAGAATGGAGCTCTTCCCATTTCCCCTTAGACCTGCTCACCCCTCCCGACTTCCCCCGGTCTCTGCCATGCCCGAGGAGGCTCTGGGGGTCCCTGACTACCTCATCCTAGTGGTCTGATTCTTATTGACCCTACCTCCCGAACAGCTCTCTACCTGGTCCCTCCCCACCACCTCTGCTACCCTATTAAGTGGAAGACTCACTTGGGGGCTTTTAGCTGGTCCACTTCAGGAATATTCTCACTCAAGGTTCTTGCTGCTTCTGACTTCTCTTCCATCCCTAAGCCAACCTCCCTCTCTTCTTCCCTCCTTTCATTATTTCCCTTTTCTTCCTTCCTCTCTCCTTCCTTTCTTCTTTCCTTCCTCTTTCTTTCTCCCTCTCTTCTTCCTGCCTTCCTTACCTTCCTACCACTCTCCTTCCCTCCTTTCATCCCCTTCCTTTTCTTCCTTCTTCTCTTCCTTCCTCCCTTCTTTTCCCTTTCTTTCTCCTTCCCTTCTTTCCTACCTCTCTCCCCTCCTTTCATTCCCTTACTTTTCTTCCTCCCTCCTTTCCTCCCTCCCTCCCTCCCTCCCTCCCTCCCTCCCTTCCTTCCTTCCTTCCTTCCTTCCTTCCTTCCTTCCTTCCTTCCTTCCTTCCTTCCTTCCTTCCTTCCTTCCTTCCTTCCTTCCTTCCTTCCTTCCTTCCTTCCTTCTTTCCTTTCCTTTCCCTTCTCTCCTTCCTGCCATTTGCTTTCCTTGCCCAGCAGAGGGCATCAGGAGGCCACTGTCAAGGGCAGCTGGACCTGCCCAGACTGGACCCTAGGCCCTGGTCAGTAGCCCAAGGAGTCATGTGCCCCAAAGGTTCAGCTGGCTGGATTTTTCTCCAGGTCATCCTTTCCTTTCCACGTCCCACCCTACAAGTTAAAATGTTAAAAATGCTTTAGGCCGGTCCCCATCGGTCCGGTTTGGCCTCAGTCTCTCTGGAGCCTTGAGGGGGAGGGCAGTAGAGCCAAGCTCAGCGCCCAGCTCGCCCCTATTAGAGTGCGCCCTTGGGTCGGGGCTCCCTTCTTTAAAGCCAGACTTCCCAGGGTCCTTCAGGCACTACAGCGTGAATTCCTGATAGTCTCCTTTCCCCCAATAAAGCTGAATGGGCGTGTTCTGAGTCACATAGTAACTGTCTCCAACCCCTTCGAGGGTGGAATTTCTGCCCTGGACACAGGAACCCAGCCTGGGCTCCTGGCCGCTCCCACTCTGAAAGCCAGGCCTGGGGAATTCTGCTTGGGCCTGCCTTCCTCTCCTCCTGTCCCTCCTCATCACTGAGGCACCAAAGGGCCTGGAGACAGCAAAAGGGGGCTCTGGGACCCCCTCTACCAAAGCAACCCTCAAGGCCTTGGGCAAAGCCTGCTCCATCCCTGGTGACCTCGTCTTGGAAATGGGAGTGTGGACTCCATGAATGAAGGGTCTGCTCCAGCCCTGAGATCCTGACTGTTCCCATAAGCCTGTGGGTCTGGGCACAGAATCCTTCCCTGGACTGTCGCTAGTGGCACGACCCTGGCCAAGTCATTTTTCTTCGTAACTGAGAAAAAGGCAAGATAATGTGCTTGTCGAGCCCTTCGCAAACGGACCGCTCTCGGGATGCCAGTCCTGTGACCCTCCTTCCCCGGTACAGGCTGCCCATCCGTCTGTGACGCCCTGAGCCTTTCTCTGTGCATTCAAGATTTCACCGGCCTGATAATGAATGAGGGGGGCGGCGAGGAGAGAGGGGAGCGAGGACACTCTGTGACTTACTCCTGCCCCACTCCCACCCAGGAAAGCTCTGCCCACTCCATCCTGCTGCATGGGCTGGGCAACCTACCGGAAAGAACTGGCCGGCAGCCATTGCTGGGGAGTAAGAGGGAGCCTCAGTTGGGCTACTCCTCAGAGGAAGCCGACAAAGGTCTTTCTGCTTAGCCCACGAGCCACCCTGGCTGGGCCAGATCTGATGGGGAAAGCTTGGCCTCTGCTCAATTCCCAGATTAGAGAACAAGGCACCAACTCTTGGAAGGTAGCTGGGCTCAAGGAGGCCTCTGCCATCCCCTGGCTTCAATTCTGGCCTCAGCACGGATGCCTCCCAACCAGCCTTCTCTCTAGGCCTGGGCCACCCAAAGCCTGCTCGGCACCTCCCAAGGGGTCTCCTGCTGGAACCCCAAAGTTAGCCGGTTCCCCACTGCTCTCCTGGTGACGCCTCGGGGCACCCACTGTGTGCGTGTGAGTGATCACCCAGGGGAGGCGAGGCGTGCAAACTGTTCCGCTCTGCTCAACTCCATTCTCTCCTGCCTCTCTCCGGCTGTCCTGGCGCTCCAATTTGATCCATCCCTGTCCTTCGACCCTGCAGTCCCAAGTCCATCAATTCTTCCCTGGAAATGTCTTTCCCCGTCCCTTGTCTCACGCCTGCACCACGGAGCCAGTCGGGGCCCTCGGGTCTCTTTTCTGGGCCTTGCAGCTTCTGGGACGAACTGCCTCCTGCCCAGCTACCTCCCACAGTGTCTCCTAACGCTGAATCTCCCTGCTTGCCCCTGGGCATCTCAGTCTCTTTTTCCCAGCTCATCCCACCTCCTCCTGGAGGGTAAGATCTGAGGCTTATTCTGTGACCTTTTCCCCCAGTTCAGACACAGGAGCCTGGGCGAGAACAAGTGGTGGAAAGCCTCTGTGTAGCCTAGGATCAGCTAAATGGCCTGCAGTCAGGAAGACCTGAGTTCAAATCTGGCCTTGGATACTCACTAGTGTGACCCTAGGCAAGACACTGAACCTCTTTATACCTCTGTTTCCTCAACTGTAAAATAAGAATAATAATAGCATGTTTGATTAAACGAGATAATTATATAAAGCACTTAGCAGAGTGCTGGTACATCGTAAGAGCTGTATGGATGTTAGTTATTATTATTATGCAGAGAAGCTAAAAGGCCCTCTTTAAGATCTGAAAATCCAGCTGTCTGTCTGTCCATTTTTCCATCCTTCCATCCATCCATCCATCCATCCATCCATCCATCCATCCATCCATCCATCCACCCATCTATCTGTTCACCTATCTATATATTCATCTATTTGTTTGTTCATCCATTTATCCATCTAGCTACCTTTTCATCCATCTGCCCAACCATCCATCCATCCATCCATCCATTTGTCCATCCATCATCTGCCAATCTCTGTCTGTCTCTGACTCTCTCTCTGTGTCTCTCTCCTTCTCTGTCTCTCTCTCTGTCTCTGTCTCTCTCTGTCTGTCTCTGTCTGTCTGTCTCTGTCTGTCTGTCTGTCTCTCTCTCTCTCTCTCTCTCTCTCCCTCTCTGTCTGTCTCTCTCTCTGTTTCTGTCTCTCTGTGTCTCTCTCACTCTCTGTCTGTCTGTCTGTCTCCCTCTCTGTGTGTCTCTCTGTCTGTCTCTCTCCCTCTTTGTCTGTCTCTGTCTCTCTGGGTCTCTGTCTGTCTGTCTATCTCTTTCTCTCTGTCTCTCCTCTCTCTGTCTCTCTCTCCCTCTCTTTCTCTGTCTCTCTCCCTCTTTGTCTCTCTGGCTCACTCTCTCTGTCTGTCTCTCCTCTCTCTGTCTGTCTCTCCTCTGTCTGTCTCTCTGTCTGTCTCTCTCTGTCTCTCTCTCTCTCCCCCTCTCTGTCTGTCTCTCTCTGTCTCTCCTCTCTCTGTCTCTCTCCCTCTCTGTCTGTCTGTCTCTCTCCCTCTCTTTCTCTGTCTCTCTCCCTCTTTGTCTCTCTGGCTCACTCTCTCTGTCTGTTTCTCCTCTCTCTGTCTCTCTGTCTGTCTCTGTCTGTCTCTGTCTCTCTGTCTCTGTCTCTCTCTCCCCCTCTCTGTCTGTCTGTCTCTCTCTCTGTCTGTCTGTCTCTCTCTCTCTGTCTCTGTCTGTCTGTCTGTCTGTCTCTCTGTCTGTCTGTCTCTCTCTCTCTGTCTCTGTCTGTCTGTCTGTCTGTCTGTCTCTCTCCCTCTCTCTGTCTCTCTCTGTCTCTCCTCTCTCTGTCTCTCCCTCTCTCTGTCTCTGTCTCTCTCCTCTCTCTGTCTCTCTCTGTCTCTCCCCCCCCCCAACATTTCACTGGGCACCTTTGTGCTGAGCCCTATGCTAGGTATTGAGGGAAACGGGGCATCAAAGAAAGCTGAATCCCTGCCCACCTGGAGCTTAGAAGAGGGGATAAGGGATGAGTCACAAACACAAGGAATCATAACACCGGATTCATTCATGAGAAGAGGATCCGGTCAATGGCGCCCTCCATGGGATGGGAGAGTGTCGGGGAAGCAAAGCAGTCTGAGCTCACCCTCGCAGATTTTTCAGCAGAGGAGTAACAGGGGCAGGTTTGTGAGCAAAATTCACGAACCTGTTAGGGGATGTGGGAGGGCCTGGAGCAAGGCCAGCACCAGCTGACCACCCCCAGCCTCCCTTTTAACCATCTCCCACCCATGGGGAGAGTGTGAAAGGGGCGACTTTGAGACGATCCCCCACCGCGCCACCCCGCCTCGCTGGGGCTGGCCCCTTCCACGCCAGCCCGCCTGGTCTTCCTCCTGCAGTCAGGCCTCTCCTCCTACCTGCCCCCCGTCCTGCCGGCAATCAAAGCTGCTGCCCTTCATCGCCACGGGGACCCCGAGCTCTACGAGCTGGGTGGGCTCCGCCGGGAGAGGAGCATCACCCCCATGTTGAGGGGGAGGAGGCCCAGGCTCGGGGCTCCCAGCCAACCTCTCCGGCTCCTCCCCCCAAAGGCTCGCTGGGCCCCCGCGCTCCTCCGGCGGCTCGGGCACACTCACCGCCAGTACTCCTCACTGGGGCTGGTCCTCTTGAGCGTGTAGTTGAGCAGCCGGGAGAGGTTGAGGGGCCCGGGCGCCGCGCCCGAGCTGTTGGTGAGGTTGGCGGCGTCGAGGACGCCGGCGCAGTCGGGCGTGTTCCAGGGGTTGGTGCAGAAGGCCCAGGGGAGCACGGGCGTCATGGAGGAGAAGAAGTAGTAGAAGGCGATGCAGATGACCACGTTGTAGTAGATGCCGATGTAGGTGGACACCACCATCATGCCGTAGCCCACACCTGCAGGGCAGGCCAGCACAGGGTTTAGGGCCGCTGGGGCTGCTCCCCAGAGCCTGGCCCAGGGGCTGCGGGGGTCCCTGGGGCGGGAGCCTCGGGGCACGGACGATGCTCACCTTTGAACATGGGGCTTATCCTCCAGACCCCCAGGCAGCCCTGGCTGGCGAACTGGCCGAAGGAGAGCTCCATGAAGAAGAGCGGGATGCCGCAAAACACCAGCATGATGAAGTAGGGGAACATGAAAGCACCTAGGCGGGGCGAGGGGAGAGGCCGGACTCAGCGAGCGAGCGAGGCCCCTGCCCCTCGCTGCCCTCAGCCCGGAGTCCCAAGAAGAGGGAGCGCTGTGGGGCCAAAGCCCGTCACCTCCCTACTTCCGCCCAGGCTTCAGGAGCAGGCCGCAGAGCCCTCCTTCCAGGCCGGGGTGCATGGGGGGCTGGAGCAACCCCGAGAGCCTGCCCGGTCTGTGCCCAGGAGACGGATGCTCTCCTCTCCGTTTCCCTCCCCCCAGAGTGTCTGTGCCAGGAGCTGGGGGGAGAGCCTGCACTCCGAGTGGGTGGTCTCTGCCCCAGGGAGGAGAGGCCCAGGGCCCAGGGAGGCAGTGCCCGCTGGGTACCTCCCCCGTTGCGGTAGCACAGATAAGGGAATCTCCAGACGTTGCCCAACCCCACAGCATAGCCCACACTGGTCAGCACAAACTCAATCTGGTTGCCCCAGTTGCCCCGTTTGAGGTTCTTGTCTCGTTTGGCCACCTCACTGGGGACGGCACCATTCTGTGGAAAGAGGAGAGGAGGGGCAGTCAGTGTGAAGCCAGCATCAACCCTCTGTGCCAGGGCCTATCCTGGTCCCCGTGCCTGCCTGCCTGCCAGCTCCCAGGAGGAGAGAGAGGAAACCAGAGACGGAGGAGGCGATGCCATTCGGAGACGGGGGCAGTCTCTCACCCTAGCGTGCCTTGTCCCTCTCCGGCCGGGCCCCCTCGATCCATCCATCCTCCCCGGCTCTCAGGGCACGCAGGAACGAGCCGCTCAGGGTTATAGCGAGCGGCCCGTCGGGACTGGCAACAAAGGGTCCTGTGTCCGGCCCCCACCCCCGGGCTATCGGCCCGCCTGCAGGCCTGTCTGCCCAGCACATCGCCAGGCTGAGCACGTGGGCCAGCTGGGCATGCAAGAGAAGAAGGGGAACGGGCCCCTTCCTCTGGCTTTGGGCTTCAGAGGCAGGACAAATTGGTCAAAGGCAAGACAGGCTGGCTGGCACAGCTGGGCATAAGGGAAGGGCCCTGAGCTGACAGGGAAGCTCAGTGGCTATGGCTGAAAGCAGGCGAGCCAGCTGGCACCGTGGAGCCTGGCCCATAGGCTGAGGACGGGCCCGGGTCCCTGAGGACCAGGTTCCAGCCCAGGGCCAGCCCCAGCCTGGCAGGGATGGCAGGGTGGCGCAGACGGGGATGAGGAAGGGGCTCCGGGGCTGGGGCTCCTTAGGGCAGATGCTGAGGAGGTCAGGGGGAGGTCAGCGCTGAGGAGGGCCGTGGGACAAGAGACAAAAACAAACAGGCGACGTGGGCCGTTGTTCTGGGACGAGACTGTGGGGGAGTGATTACAGGCTCTGAGTGGTGGGGCGCCCTTCTTCGGGGGGGCCCCCATCCTCCATGGGGAGGTTTCTGAGGGGGAAGAGGATGTTTGACGGGAGAGACAATCTCAAGAGGGGAAAAGGACTCCCGAAGGCTGGAGACAACGCTGGGGAGGGGGACCATTTCTCATGCGGAGTCAGGCTGGTCCTGTGCTCCTCTGGAAGGGAGAAGGGATGGGGAATGGCCCAGCGGCTTCCCCATCTAATCAAAGTGCGGGGGCGGGGGGGACCCGAGAAGAGGGAGGAAGGATGGAGAGGGAGCAGACCCAGAGCCTCGCCCAGCAACATTTCTCTGGGACTCATCTCAGGTTCTCCTCAAGCTCACCCCCAATCTTTCTTCTCTCCCCTCAAGAAGACCCCCTGGGGCAGCTAGGTGGTGGCAAAGGGGACAGAGCGCCAGCCCTAGAGTTGAGCAGACCTGGGTTCAAATACTTCCTAGCTGTGTGACCCTGGGCAAGTCACTGAATTTCAACTGCCCTGACTCTTCTGCCTCGGAATAGACACTTGTATTGAGTCTAAGACAGAAAGTCGGTTTAAAAAAAAGAACAATCCTTGTCTTCCCTCTATTCTCTCTTCAATTCCAACTGGGGAGAATTGATCCATTTCCTGGCTTGGGTCAAACTCCCATGGGTGATTGCCCCCAACCCCCACCCCATTTTCCAGCCTTCATCCCCCCACCCCATTTACAGATACTTCTCCCACAAAGAATCCCTTGTCTTCTCATTTTATAAAAATAAAATCACTTAGATCAGATTATTCCCACAAGGCTGTCTCTGGAGTCAAAAGTTCTAGGTTCAAATTCCGCCTCAGATTCTTATTTCCTGGGTGGCATTGGGCTGGTCCTTTACCCCCCCCCCCCAGCCTCAGTTTCTTTATCTGGATAATGAGGAGGGGAGGGGAACTAGATGGCCTTGGAGGTGCTTCTGGCTCCAGAGCTAGGATCCTATGAACCCAGCACTTGGCAGAGTGCCTGGCACTTCGTAAGCATCTAATAAATGCATGATCGAGGAATCTTTCTCTTCCTTTTCTCATCCAAATTCCTAGGGGGGGGGGATCTGTTCTGTGTCCCTCATCTCCATTTCCTTGGCAACCCTCCGAAGTCTGGCTTCTGACCCCATCAATCAGCTGAATTTGCTCTCTCCAAAGCTACTATCAATCGCCAAATGTAATGACTTTTCCAGTTTCTCAAGGGAAAAATCCAAGCTTATCAATAGACATAAAAAAATCACTACTAAACGGGACATTCAAATGTCTTTTAAGCCCTTCCCTTCCATCTTAGAATCAATACTGTGTATTGGTTCCAAGGCAGAAGAGTGGTCAGGGCTAAGCAATGAGGGTTAAGTGACTTGTCCAGGGTCACACAGCTAGGAAGAATATGAGACTGCACTTGAACCCAGGACTTCCTGTCTCTAAAACTGGCTCTCTTACCCAATGAGCCACCCAGCTTGCCCCCATAGCGATACACTATTGATGAAGCTCTGAATTGGTCCAGCAATTCTGGAGAGCAACTTGGAACTGTGTGCAAGTTATGACCAAGTTGTTCACATTTCCTAACCCAGAGGGATGCCACTCCCAGGTCTACACCCCAAAGACATTTTTTTAATTTAAAGTTTTATTTAGAGCAGTTCTTTTTGTGGTGGCAAAGAATTGGACATTGAGAGGATATCTATTAGTTGGAAGATGGCTGAGCAAAGTATGGTCTCTAAATGTGATGGAATGCAATTGTGCATGGTTTCAGAGAAATCAGGGAAGAACTGCAGGAACGGATGCAGGGTAGACAGAACCAGGGGAACAATCTGTAGAAGACACGGTAAAAAGGAAAACGTCAGACTTAAGCACTTTGGTCACTGTCGTGATTGGCCACAATTTCACAAGCCTGGCGATAGAGCAGGCCTCCCACTTTTTGACAGGGAGATGATGGGCTAATATGCAGAATGAAACTCACAGGTTTGGACACGGCCGGCATGGGAAAGTATTTTGTTTAATTGGGTTTATTTGCTATAAAGGGTTTCCCCCCTTTCTTCCAGTGATGGAGAGGAGAGGATAAAGAGAAAATAAATGCCTGTTAAATGAAAAGGAAAAAACCCCATTGAACTTAACAGTCCTATCTCAGTTCTCATCCTTTTGGGGCTCTCAATGATTTTTTTAAACCTAATGATTTTGTAAAATCCTTACCTTCTGTCAATACTGTTTGTTGATTCCAAGGCAGACAAGCAGTAAGGATTGGGCAGTTGGGGTACAGTAACTTGCCCAGGAGGTGATTGAGGCCAGATTCGAACTCAGGATCTCTCATCTCTAGGTCTAGCTCTCAATCCATTGAACCACCTGGCTGCCCCCTCCTCCTGGACACTTACCTATTTTGTAATTCTGCTCTCTCTTAACACCCCCTCATGTGACCACAAACCGTGCTCTTCGGTGCCACCATTGCCTCCTGTGTGAACGCTATCCCAAGAACCCTGGGACCTCTTTTTACTAACTCTCTCATTTGGTGATCTCATCAGTCAGTCACTAAGCATATATCAAGCACCTCCTGTGGGTCAGGCACTGTGCTAAGAGTCAAGGATACAGAGAAAGTCAAAAGACAGTCCCTGCTCCCAAGGAGCTCCCAGGCTCATGGGAGAGACAGCTTGCCAATGACTACATCCAACCAGGATCTCTACAGGGCAAACCGGAGATCATCGATACAAGGAAGGAGGCCTGGGAAAGGCTTCTTGGAGAAGGTGCCCTTTTAGCTGGGTCTTGAAGAAAGTGAGGAGGCAGAGATGAGGGGGAAGAGTCTTCCAGGCATGAGAGACAGCCAGTAAAAATGCCTGCAGTCAGGAGATGGAGGGTGTCATTTGAGGAAGAGCAAACATTGTTGGATCACAGAGTAATGGGCTGGGGAGAGCATAAGAAGATTGGAAAGGCAGAAAAGTTCCAGTTTAGGGAGAGCTTTAAAACCCAAACAGATTCATGGGAATTGATGAGGTCACCGAGTGAAATAGTATAGGAGAAGAAAAAAGGGCTTGGGACTGAACCTTGTACACTCATGCTTTGTGGGAGTGATTTGGATGAAGTGGCTCTTCTCACCCCTGAGGAATAATCATCCAGGGGTGGGGAGAGAACTTGAAGGGAGAAGCATCACAAAAACGTAGAGAGAAGAGAAGAGCCAGAAGAAGGTGATCAATAGTGTCAAAGGCTTCAGAGAAGTCAAGGGGGAAGAATGAGAAGAAGCCATTAGATTTGATGATTAAAAGATCATCAATATCTTTGGAGAGAGCAGTTTCAATTGAAGTACATTGTAAAAAACTAGACTGTAGAGTTAAGAAGAGAGGGAAACAAAAGGAAACAGAGGCCTCTATTGTAGGAAAAGTACCATCTCTTCCTGGGAGATGGAGCTGAAGGAGGAAATAGTGGAGGAGACCATCTGAGTAGTATGAAATGAAAATAGAAGAGGCATTTTTACCAATGGCCCCAGTTCATTCTTTCTCCTTTCTTTCTTCTCTTCCCTTCCTTTCCCTTTTTTCATTTCTTTTTTCCTTCCTTCCTTTCTTTTTTCCTTCCTTCCTTTCTTTTTTCCTTCCTTCCTTTCTTTTTCCTTCCTTCCTTTCTTTTTTCCTTCCTTCCTTTCTTTTTCCTTCCTTCCTTCCTTCCTTCCTTCCTTCCTTCCTTCCTTCCTTCCTTCCTTCCTTCCTTCCTTCCTTCCTTCCTTCCTCCTTCCCCACTCCCTCTCTCTTTCTTTCCTTCCTCCCTCCCTCCCACCCTCTCTTTTTCTCTCTCCCTCCCTCTTCTTTCCTCTTACCTTCTGTCTTAGAATCAATATTATATGTGGGGTCCAAGACAGAACAGCGATAAGGGCTAGGCAACTGGAATTCAATGACTTACCAGAGTTACACAACCAGGAAGTGTTTAAGGTCACTTTTGAACCCAGGACCTCCTATCTCTGGCTTGGTTCTCAATCCACTGAGCCACCAAAACTGTCCCAGCCTGTTTTTTCAGTGAAATATGAAGCAAGGTTCTCAACTGAGAGAGGGGGGACAGGTGAAACCAAGAGAATTTTGAGACGTGGCTGCTACCATCCCTTGGGTGGGCCCTTATTGCTCTATGGCTGATACTAATAATAATTTGGCAATAACCTGCTGGTTGGGCTGCCTGCCTAAAATCTCTCCCCACTCCAATCAGCTGCAGAAATGATTTTGCTAAGGTGCAAGTCTTATCACTTTCCTATTCCATAAAACTCCAGTGGTTCCGTATTACCTTTGAGATAAAGACAGACTTCTAAGTTTGGTTTTTAACTCCTTCCTAACCTACCTCTCTCGTCTCTCATGTGATTACTATGTGATTACTCTCCTTCCTTCATACAAACTGACCTCCCTCCCAAGCACCATTTCCTGTCCCGCAAGCCTCGAATGCTCTTCCCATTCCTTTGGCTTTCACCTTTTAGAATTCCTCATTCAGGGGGCAGCTGGGTGGCTCAGTGAATTGAGAGCCAGGCCTAGAGATGGGAGGTCCTAGGTTCAAATCTGGCCTCAGACACTTCCCAGCTGTGTGACCCTGGGCAAGTCACTTGAGCCCCATTGCCTAGCCCTTACCACTCTTCTGCCTTGGAGCCAATACACAGTATTGACTCCCAGACGGAAGGTAAGGGTTAAAAAAAAAAAGAATTCCTCATTCATTTCCTTCAAGGCTCAGCTCAAGCCCCCCTCCCCCCTGCTCCCAGAAGTCTTTCTTGCCCCTTTCTAGTACTTCTCCCCACTGGGATCTACAGACCGAAGAGAAGTTCCTTGAGGGCAGGGGCTCTTTCTTAATCAATGCCTGTCAATGGGTTGCTTTCTGCTCCCCTATGCTGAGAGGAGCCACAAGGTGCCTTCCCCACTGCACCCACGAAGAACGGACGGGCTCCTTAGCTATAGGGTCCTCCTAGGAGCCTGGCCTGCAGAGAGGGCAGTGAAGGGGGGCGGCACTGGACCACGGGTCGTGTGCCAGCAATGGGTAATCACATCAGAGCTGCCTGACTGGGCACCGATGAGCCCGCTGCTCCGTTTAACAAGAAGCATACACACCGCCGAGCCGTGTGCTAACTTGCCCAGTCATGTGGACAAGGACACGAGGAGGGTCTTGGCATTTGGGGGTGCAGGCTTCTGGCAGGAGATGGCCTGCTATGTGGGGGGGCTACTGAAGCACCTCAAACATGAGAGGATCCTGGAATCCCAGAGTGGGGTCGGAGGCAGGGTGATCCAGCCACCCCTTCCCAGGGCCTGCGCTCTTCCTGCCTCCGACATCTCTGGCGAGTGGCCGGCCATCCGGCTTCTGCTCCACCACTTCAAGCTGTGGGCAACTCATGATCCCCAAGGGAGCCCGTCTGGACAGCTCTCATCGCTAGGAAGCTTCAGAGCCTGGAAAACCTTCCAGCGTCCCACAGAACTAGCAACGTGCCAACGTCAGTGTTCCCAAACCATGGGGCATCGCTACAGTTTCCATGCCCACCTCTCTGTGGGCATGTCCTGGCCAGAGCACTGGGCGACTCCACAGGAATCGGGATGCCCATCGAGGGATGCTCAGTGAAGTTCAGCAGCCTCACCGGCCAGTTGGGAGAGAACGCTCATCCCCCGAGTTCTCCCTCGGTCAGCGCTTTCTGGATATTTATCCTTCCTTTCCCTCACAAGTGAGGCCCCGCACAAGCTCCCCTGGGGCATCCAGAAGAGCCTCCAAACCTTTTCCCCAGACCACACGCATTTCTTTCTGAACCTTTCCCTGCAGCCCCACTTTGTCCCCTGCCATATGGTTGGGGGGAAGGATTGGAGGGGCCCCGGGGAGGGCCGGATTCAAGGCCAAAGCCACGACGGAGGTCTGACCTCAGATCTGGTCAGGGGAGAGCCCCTGCTTGGCCGTGGGCATGCTGCCCCAAACCACAAAGACTGACCACCACACACTGCCCCCTTGGGGTACACCTCTTCCCTGTGGGGCCCCATTCAAGGGTTTTCTCATCCCTCTCCCCTCTTTTCTCTTCAGGTCATCCCTTCATTTTAACAGCTGTCTCTCAGTTTGCTGCCTGACTCTGGAATGCCTTTGGTTCAGTCCTCTCTCCCCAGGCTAGGAAAATAGGGCGGCCCCTTTCTTCCCCAATATTTCCTCCACCACCGCCCCCCACAGCCAGCCCCAACCCAACACCACCAGGAAAAATGCTGATCTAGGAGTCCAAGGGAGCCCTCTTTGGCCTACTCCTCCCCAAGGAATCTAACCCATCGGTCTGTTGGTCAATCACTTGTCAACCTTGGCCCGGTGCTCCACCGTAGAGATGGAGAGAGAAAAACAAGTCTTGGCCTTGGGGGGGGGAAGGTTTAGAGGCACCCAAGGCCACAAGGGCTGCCTTGGGGTTCCTAGCTGGGACAGGCCCTGGTCCTGGAGAGGACTGGAAGGCTGCTGGGCCTCTGATGCCCAAGAAGCCGGGTCCCCTCCAGCTTGAGATGGCAGTGAGAAAGGCAGGGTGCACAGACAAGAAACCCTGTCCACTCGCTATGTTGGCACAACTACCCAGGATTCCCCTGGGCTCGAGATAATAATAATCAGCATCAGCGTTTTATAGAGAGCTTTAAGGTGTGCAGAATCTCATTTGATCCTTACAACAAGCAGGAAGGTAGGTGCAATGATGATCCCCATTTGAGGGACCTGCCTGAGGTCACAGGGTTAGCGCCAGAGGCAAAATCTGAATCCAGGTCTATCCATACACTCTGCCACTTAGCGGAGACTCCCCTTCCCCTGAGCTCTAGGGAGGCTCAGGCTGGCACCATGGTCTGACCACTGGGACTCAGGACGGTATTAGGCGTGGAATGGACGGGGCACTCCAAGTTACAGAGGGGGAAACTGAGGCCAAGAATATTTCCTGGTCCTCTTTGTTGCTCTCGTGTCTTTCCTTAAGGACAAGGTTGTCCAGTTTTGAGGGCAGAATCATGAAATTGTCCTCCTGTCCCAGCCAAAGGATTAGAATATTCCACTGTCTATGTAGTCATTCCATCCAGTAGAATGGGGAGGGGGCACGGAGAGGGGAAGCCCCTTACGGGCAGGGACTGTGGCACCGAAGTGCTTTTCACGCACATAGTAGGACTTCTACAAGTCTTTGAAATTAATTGAATTTTCCCCAAACTGTGCTGCTTCCACCGCTGCCATCCTCCCAAATGGTCCTTGACCAGCAGCCCCCCCAGCCCATGGGAGAGGGTCCAGCATCCTCCTGGGTTGGAGCTTTGGGAGGGGAGGGTCTGACTGGAATCTGAGTTTTCTGGCCGGGGGGCGGGGGGGCTTCTCTCTTCACCGGAGAGCCCTTGTCTAATCGCCAGTCCCAGAACTAGCTTTGTGACCAGGTAGCTGGGAGAACTGGGAGAGCTTCCACTCCCTTCTCTCGTTTAAGCCTCAGTTTCCACGTCTACAAGGGAGACTCACTTGCCTGCTCTGGTTCGGGGCTGCACAGAGGCAAGCACCGGGCAAGTTGTCAGAGCCCGTGCATGCGCCCTCTGGCTGGGGGGTGGCTCCCTCCGCTCTCTCTTGAATGGAAAGGAAGGGCCCCTGGAGCTCCGTGCCGGGGCTGGACGTGCCCCTGCGGACGGCTCTCCAGCCTGGTTTCGCTTATGGCGTGGAGTCATATCCAAGACAAACTTCCCAGAAGAAAAAGGGCAAGACCCCACGCCACCTCCTTCCCTGGGGCGCGCCCCAGCCAGGGTGCCGGCCATGCTCCCCCCCCATCTCTAGTGCCCGGGTCCTGCCTCTCGTCCATTGCGTTTCTGGTCGCCTGCTTCCTGCTTTCAGAGAAACTGAGTCAGGCCACGTGCCCTGTGCCCCATCCACACACCGGGCCATGGTGGGGAGGGGAGGGGAAGAGCAGATCCTTCTCCCTCAGGTCCTGCCTTGTTTGTGGGGACAGGGGCCGAGGAGAGCCGCTGGCCACAGCGGGTCCTCTGACCCCCGGGTACCCAGGGGCACGTCTCGGACCCCGTGCCCATGCCACGCGGGCGGCGTAGGTCCCTAAAACTGTTCCTTTTCCATTTCCTCTTAGAGCTCCGCTGACAGGGACAGAGGCACCAAAGACCCAACAGAGCAAACAAAAGGCTGCCCTCCCTTCCCCCTCCAGGAGTGCCAGCCAGTGCCATGACAGGCCAGGCCCTGGACACTGTGGGAACCCAGCCGGAGAAGCCTGAGAAGGTACCATCATCCCTTCTTTCGTTAAGCCCTGGGTGGGGAAGGCGCCAGGAGAGGGACCAATGGATCCTACGACTGACACCTTTCTCCTCAGGGAAGCCCGGCGGTGCCAACTCAGGGCGACCTGGAGCCATCCTTCCAGCCCAAGGGCATCTGCTCCAGCAGGGACGTCCCGGGACCCCTCGGGGACTGCCCTAATTCTTGGCCCCGTCAGCCCCAACCTCCTCACTCCATTCTCCTTCGCTATTCCCTGAGAGCGACGCCAGGCTCCCCGGTTCCTGCCCCCTCCCACACACTCGCTGAGGAGAGGGGAGAACTGGCGGAACACCCCCACTGCCGCCTGGCACCCCAGCCCCTGCCCAGACCCCGAAACAAGCCCCAACGGGCTCCTCCTAGGGGGACTGTGTTAGTGGGAGGTCACCTCCTATCTCCCCAAATCTCCCTCTGGGCTTCCTGCCACCCATCCCCCCCGCCGCCACTGAATTTGTGGGCACCACATTTGTGCCCTCACCCCCTCCCCATAGGAGTAACTGCCGTGGCCCAGACAATGAGGCTGTATTGATTAGTCCAATTCCTGGGCACCTCCGGCCCGTCTCCCCGGGAGCCAGGACAATGCCCCTTTGATACACAGAGCAGATTCTCAGCAGGTCCCTGGGCAGGGGGAGCCTTCGCAGCCCCCACTCTCCTCCCCTATTCACCCCCCCAACACACACACACACACACTCGCGCACACACACTCGCACACTCGCACACACACCACTCTTTGCCGAGTTGCGACTTTCTGGGTCAGTTTTGTCACGGCCGCTCTCCCTGTGCCTGCCCCCTCCCAGGAGACGAGCCGTTGGGCCCCTCGCCCTCCCTGCCCCCCAAGCCCATAGGATGCCCAGGCCCGCCGGGCCGGGAAGGGGGAGGGTGGCTGACCTGTTCTGGGGAGAAGGGAGCCCCCTGACCAACACGGGCCTCCTCCGCCATCCTGGGACGAGCAGTGGGGAGCTCGGGCGGCTCAGTCCGAGACTCATTCACACCTCTGCCAGCTCAGCCCTCCCGCCTCCCTGGTACTCCCTCTGCCGCGCTTGGCCAACGTCAGAATTACTTTCACCTCATCTCCTCCCGAGCTCTGCCTTCTCCAGCGCCCCCCCCACCCTTCCCCCTCCCTCCAGTCCCCATGCAGCCGGACGCTCCAGAGCTGCCTCCGATGTTCTTTCCCTTGTTTCCCAGCAAGTTCTTGGAACAAAAAACACACAAACACTCACACCCGCAGAGGCTCCGCTCCCCTCCCAAGACCCCAGCCCAACGGGGGGCAGTGAGGCCCGGGGAGGGAGTGGGGCCGGAGAGAGGCCCACACAGAGCCGGGACCAAGGGGCTGGTGCCCGCGAACCCGCCACGACCACCAGGGTCCTGGGTTTAGCGCCTATTTTACAGCCCGGGACACTGAGGCCCTGGGCCGCCATCTACACAGCTCTGAAGGGAAGGACCAGGAGTTGAGGGGGCTGGGCTTCCTGATGCCAGGCTGGCCTATACCTTCGCTCCCTGCTCAGGGCTGAGACAGCCACCTTTCGATCCCGGACAGACATAAGGTCAGCCAGAAACACAAATGCCGGCTCCCCTCTGGTCCTGAGGCACCACCTCGGGACGCGCCAGCTCCCAGGCCCGGAGGTGTGGGGGCGCAAAGGCTGGCACCCGGGATTGAGGTGGGAGAGGAGAGACCCACCCTTCCAAGGTTCTGCCTGGAAAGAGGGGCCCCCCATATCAGGGGCTCTGAACCCTGGCCTGGCCTCCAGGTGCCTCCCCTCCGGACAGGGAGCCCCGCCAGCGAGGTGGGGCCAGGAGGGGGGGCCTCATTGACTCCCCGGCCCAGTCTCGGGATGGACTTGTTCCTGCTTCCGGCCCCTGGCTTGGGTACTGACTCCAGGAAGGGCCAGTCACCCATGAGGTCCAGGGTAGGCTCTGGGCTCTGGTTGCCCTGGCCTGGGCAAGGTGCCCAGGACACACAGCCCTGCCTGGCCGGATGGCTTTCCCCAGCCCTAGCCACGGGGACAGGAGGAGGCAGCAGCCCAGCTGGGCACTGGCCTTAATGAGGCCTCATTAGTGGAATCCAGCTGCTCCCAGGCCCACTTTCTGAAGCCCAGTCTCCTCGGTGCCCTTCCTGTGCCACGCAGACCACTCTGGCTGCCCCAGTGCCAGTGGGGCACGGAGACTAGAGGCCCGAGGGGGTCAGGGCTGACTCCTCCCAGGAGGGAAGTCACTGAACCGAGGTGCAAATGGAGGTGCCAACGGGCATCGGAGGGCGGCCTGGGGTGGCGTGTGCTCTCAGAAAGGCTGGGCTGCCAAGGAGGCCCAGGGAGGACCTGGCAGAGATGGGAAAGGTCTGGCCGGCTCATGGAACTCCCTCTGGGGATCGGGGGCCACAAAGCCCCCGGCCGGGCCGGGCCCTTCCCTTCTGGGCCTGCCTCCCCCGGGCCGCTGGACTGCTTCGTTTCTGTGCTTCATTCACGGAGGCTCTAGCCCCACTCTCACTCAGGCTCACTGCCTGCTGGGCCGGCTCCAGCTGGAACCGCCTGTGGCCACATTTCTGGGGCTATTTAAGTCCCTCTGCCTGGCCCACCTGCCCCTCCCCACGGGCCCTGGGCTCTGTCACACCTCCCTGGGTCCCTAGAGAGGGAGGCCAGAGCCAGTGGGTCACCAGGGCCCGGGAGGACCTCCTTTGCCACAGAAGGAGAAAACCAACAAATAGAGGCCCAGGCCGGGGCTGGAAGGAGTTCTGGCTGTACAGCCTTTCTGGGCTCAGGCTGGGGCAGTGCTGGGACACTCCCCCCCTCCCCCCACTGGCCTAGCCTCGGAGGGGAGAGAGAAATCCAGCAACTCTGCTCACCCTGCCCGGTCTGCTCGGCCCCATCATCTCTGCCCTGACCCCAAGAGTTTCCTGGTTTCAGTGGCGATTTGTGGGAGCCAGGAGAACATCTGAGACGGTGGTGACGGGGTCTCGAGGGGCTGGGGCAAAGGAGGAGGTGCTTTGGGGTCCAGAACAGCAGTCCCAAGGAACCCTGCGCCCTTGCTTCCCAGAAGCCACTGCAGAGGGATGGTCAGTGAATCATAGCACTAGGCTTGTTCTCTCAAAGCTCGCCTTGCCTTTCCCAGCTGTGGAATGGACACAGGAACGACAGCCCTCAGTTAGCAGCCCAGCCCTCTCTGTCCAGAGGATCTAGTCCATCCTCCCCCCTCTCCCTGCAGCCCCAGACCCCCACCCCGAGGGCTCCCCGAGCAGGGACTCACTGTGTTCTCACCAGGCCCCCCTCCATTCTGATCTACTTCCACCCTTTGCATCTGCCCCCAAGTTGTCCAGCTGCTCCCCCTGCCTAGAGGCTCTGTGGCCAGCTGGCCTCTCGGGAGCCCATGTCCTGGGAGCCACTGAGGCGTGAGTGAGGCAGCCGAGCCAGCCTGGCAGAGCCCATCTGGGCTGGGAGGTATGGGGGGTGGCACGTGGGATCCAGGCACAGACACATGCTTGAGAGCTGCCCATGCTCGCCGTCCCCCTGCCTCCCCGGCAGAGGCCCCAAGACATGCTGGACCTACGGTGACCTCAAGGCCATCAGGGCTCGGGCGGCCAGGAGCCACCTTAAATCCTGTCCCTCAGCAGCTCTGCGAGCCCCTTTGTGCCTATCGCGACGGAGGACAGCCTTCCCAGGGCACAGGCGGGGAAACCAAGGCGCAGGGTGCCGGGTCTGAGGTAGGTCATGGCGGGTCCAGGGCTCTTCTTCCGAAGAATATGCTGGAAGGCGCAGATGTGGCCGCCCCTGGCCGTGGCGAAAGGGAGAGCCCTGGGGCCTGTCTTCCCGCTCCCTGCGAGGAGCTGCTGTTGATGACTGATGACAAGACAGCCCACAAGGGAGCCCCCCACCCCCGGGGTTTGCCTTGGCTCCAGCGGCTGAGGGGAGACGGAAACCCCACACAGGGATGGCCACGAGGCCCTCTGACACCTCCCCCTCCAGGACCCTGATTCCGAGGAGCCCCAGAACCCCGGGGAAAAGCCGGGAGATGGCAGGGGACGAGCTTCCCTGGGCAGAGCAGGCCGGAGACCTGGGGCCCGAGGGGCCCGTCGGCCTGGGCTCCAAGGCTGGCTGCCAAGTTCTGCGCTGAGAGGAAGGACAGCTCCTCAGGTCCAAAACGGGAAGCCTGAGAACAGAGGTTTGCCCAGGATCCTCAGAGGGACAGAGGCCAAGACAGGATTAGAATCTGAGAGGCACCCAGCGGGACCTCCCGGCCCTGGGATACAGAGCGCAAGCAGCGAGCCCAGCTGCGGGGAGGGCAGAGGGCAGGCCCCACGCTGCTAACTTGGGCAGAGCGGGGAGCTCTGGGAACGGGGCTCTGAGCAGTCGCAGACCGGAGAGCTTCCTGGCAGGAGCAGGATAGAGGCTGGGCACGGTGCTTCGAGCGTGACGCTTTCCCACTTCTAACCTGAGGGTGCCCCCCTGGGGTTCCACCGCCGAGGCCTTCCTGGGTCTCCCCCCTCGATGCAGGTCAGCTCCCGAGCCGGAGCCTCTGTGAGCCTTCAGCCCCAGCCCCCTGGGGCCCCCTGGTGCCCCCAGACCTCACACCCACTCCAGAATAACCCCACCAGTGAAGTCGGGAGTCCCAGGGCAGGCCACCCGTGCCAAGCGGCCCCTCTTGGTTTTGGGATGAGACTCGGGTCTGACCCGAGTGAAGCTGTACCCCCCCCCCCCCACGGTGGGAAAGCAACAGAAGAAACAAATACCAGAGGAGGCGAATGGGCGGGAGAGTGTTTGCAGAAACCTCAACCCCCTACCAGTCGGAAGCCCAGCGTGGTCCGGAGAGAAACAGCCCCACAGCCCTAGAGGCCCTCCCTGGGGGCCGTCCCTTAAACCTGGCCCCCAGAACGCTGCTCCGGCCGTGACCCACCTTCTTCCTGTCCCAAATCCAGGCCCTGACAGCCCAGGCCCATGCCAGGTAGTGAGCGCTCAGGCAATTTGCCCATGACGGGCCCAAAGGAGGGACGGAGGAGATGGAGAGGGAGAAAAGGAGTGACGCCCAAAGCAATGCCCCCAGGTGCTGCTTCTGCCCCTGGCCACCTGCCCTGGCCTTGAACGGCGCACCTGCGGACATGCTCAGGAAGGGCTTGACTCGCCTACTAGGCTTTGCTGCCTGCCGTGCCCAAGAATGGGAGGGAGGGCCCAGGAGCGCGCGCGGCTCTGCCAACTTGTTCCCTGACCTGGATCCGAGGGTACTCACTCACCTGCATCCCTTTGACATTCTTGAGCGCCATGGCGGCCCCAGGGAGTCAGGCTGCCGTGGGTGTGGGGCTCTGGGGTCCCGGGCAGCAGTCTTGCTCTTGGATTCCAGCTCTGGTCAGTCTTGGACTCCAGCTCTGTTCAGGCCACCGGCATTAAGAGCTGCAGGCAAACCAGAGAGCGGAGGTCAGCGAGTGTTTGGGTTGCATGGAGGGAGGAGCATGATGGGCTTGGGCTGTAGGGCTTGGAGAACTGCTCTTGGATTGGGCTTATCAGGGGAACTGGACGGTCCTGGAAGCCCGACACGTTACAGCCTCTTGGGCTGGCAGGTTCCATCTTCTCCAGCTTGGAAGCACAGCTTGCTCTCTCGTGGGTCCCCACCCCCCAATCCATCACCACCGCAGGGCGTCTCTTTCCTGGTTCTCTTCAGACCCTGGGCCTGATCTGACCCCAGTACCACAGACCCTAAGAGGCCACGATCCGACCACCTCCCAATGGAAAAGGCGCATTTTCAACTCTCCAGATGCCCAATTCTGTGAAAGATTTTTTAAACACACGCACATACCCATAACCCACAAAAACCAGACCTGGGCTGACGGCCAAATCCTTTATTAGCAGCCTGGATCACTGTCATTCCTCCCTCAGAGGGGATGTGGCTCAGACCAGCAGCCCCTTCCCACCCTCGGCTCCTCCGAGGAGCACTCTGCCCAGGGGTGCCATGGCCAGGCCTCAGGATCTGGGCCTTCCCTGGCACCTGGCAAAAGGGCTGGGGATCAGAGGGCGAAGGGGTGATTCCGACACTGATCTCTCCCTTCAGGGTTTCCCAATACTCAGGAATGTTCTGCCCTGTGTTGGGTTACCTTCAAGACAGGAGAGGCGAAGCTGAAAAATGATGGGCAGGGGACCCAGGCAGAGCTGGGGGCACCAGAGAGGGAGGGCCCCGGGGCCCAGGCTTGGAGCGCGTGAGATCTGAGCGGAGTCCTTGCTCCTCATTTTTTTTTAAAGGAAATAGGCCTAGGGAGGCCATTTGACTTGCTTGGGATCACACAGTTGTCAGTCTGTCTGTGCAGGCCTTCCTATCTAGTGGCCAAAGCTAAGCACAGGGTGTGATCCAGCAACATGGGGCTATAAGGAACTAGCTTCAGGCAGGTGGCTCCGTTGGGCCTGGCCCAGATTCTAAGAGGCCCAAATATTTAGGGGAAGAAAATATTCCAGTTTCCTTGAGCTAGCTGGGCTTACTTCTGGCCAGCCGAAGTCCCTCCTGGATCCCCAGGAGAAGCAGGCCTTCTCAGGGCTCCAGGCCCCTGCCCTGGGCCACGAGCAGCTTCCTTTCTCACCTCCTGGGCTCCCAGGGAAGGGGGAAAGCTGATTTTCCTATGCAAATGCCTCTCATGCTCCTTCCTCTGGCGGTTGGTCCAGTCCTGCCACTGACACTTCAACCCCAGGCATTTGGCAAGGGAGAGGAAGAGGCCCTTGCCCAGGCGCCCTCCTCCCTGGGGTCCTCTAAGGCTAAGCCTCCCCAACTTCTTCCATTGCTCCTGAGCCTGCTCAGGACTGGCATAGGAGGCCAGGGTCTGGCCCAGCCCGACTCCCAAACACACCCCGCTTCCTCAAGGCTTAAGTTGCTGCAGGCTCGGGGTCCCGGGCCTCCCTCAGTTTCCCTACCTGGAGGTCGGCTGGGCAGCTGCTCTCGGGGGTGGGGAGAAGGCCGCCAGAGTGGGCGTGCCGGCGCCCCTGGCCTGCTCACCATCGCCTCCCCAGCCTGACTGCCTCCGAAGCCGCGGCCGCTGCAGCAGCCGTGCAGCCCCCGCAGGCCCCCTTTGTCTGTCCTCTCTGGTCCCGCGCCTTCGCTTCCCACCCCCCGCCCCCCTCTCATCCCCCAGCTTCTTCTCTTCTCGGCTTTGGGCCTTCTTCGGGGGGCCAGCCTGGGCTGGGCTCTGGGAGCAGGGGAAGGGCGGGGGTGCGGGGGGGGGAAGGGTGGAGACGGGCGAGCTCTCCGGCCCAGGAGGTCAGGGAAGGGGGATGCGGCCCCTTTAAGGGTTGTCAAGCGGAGGGGCGCGGCCTTTTCGGGCTGCGCAAGCTGGCGGGGGGGGGGGGAGGGGGCGGCTCCTTGGGGGGGCAGGGGCTGCGGGGTGGGGGACCGCGAGACGCCCCGGGAGGGGGCTCCCCGCACCTTGGCCTCTAAAGGGCGGGGCGATGCCCCTTTAAACGCAGCGCGGGGGAGCCGGGGTTACATCAGCCGCCACGTGTGGGCCTCCTCAGCTGGAGTGGGAGCGGCGGCCGGCCCCGCCTCCGGCACATGCCGTGGAAAAGTACCGGGCCCCCGCGAGCTCCGCCCGCCCCGGTCCGCCCCGCCCCGCCCCAGCCAGAGGGGGACCGAGAGGCGGGGCTCCAGAGCCTCTCCGCCCTCACCTGTGGCCGGTCCGGGAGGCACGGGCCTGGCCCTGACTCTGACCCTAACGCTGGCCCTGACCCTGACCTGGCCCTGACCAGGCCCGCCTTCCAGTGCCCCTCCGCTTCGGTCTCCGGGAGCGCATCGAACTAGCGGCTGGGGCTGGGGCTGAGGGAGTGCCCGGCAGCCCCCAGGCTGTAGTAGTTTGCTGGTGAGGTCCGGGTGGCTGGGACCCAAGAGAGGGAAGCCGGGCCGAAGCAGGCTAGACTGTGCTGTGCTGCCAGAGGGCGATGCTGGGCGCCCGACCTGTGGTCCGGCGGAGGAAGCCCGACAGAGCGTGCCCATACACATACACACACACGCATTCTCCGAGGGGGCGGGCACCAGGCTCCCTCCCTCCCCTTGGCGCAGCCAGCAGCCCGCCTGCCTCTTCCGACTCCAGGGATGCCCGGGTAGTCAGCGGTAGCCAGCGCCGGCGCGGAGAGCGGCGAGAACAGGCAGCTCCCTCCCCCGGCTACCTTAGTGACGGGCACTGCGTGGGGCCACACACGCGCACACACAAACACACACGCACACGCGCGCGCGCACACACACTCGCGTACATTCGCATTCACTCGCACACAGAGCCCCACCAGGCTCTGAGGGGCACAGGTACCCACAAAGAACCACATCCCGGGCATCCAACATCCCAACGGGCACGTTGATTCACAAGCGGGCACGCACACACACGCATCCTGGGTGGGGGTGGGGGAGAGCTAGAGAGTACGGATGCCCTCACTCACAACACGGAGAGAGCCCGGTACACCCAGATCCAACAGACACTCGAGACGGAGAGGCAAGCAAGAGCAGTACATCCAGCCGATGCAGGCGCGCGCACACACACCACGGAGGGAGACAACCCAGAGAGACAGGCACAGATGCCAGCCCAGGACACAGAGCCCCTGATGCCGGGACACACTGCACACACGCGCGCGCGCGCGCACAACCGCTTCCCCGGCTCCCTTCGCCTCCCTTTACCCTGGTCCTTGGTCCCTGTCCTCCTTCGCTCGAGCCCGGAGACCGGCGGGCCCGCGGGCTGTCCAGGTGGATTTCTTAAAGGGAAAGTTGCATCAGCCTGGCCCAGGCGGAGGCTGCTGTGGTGTCCGTCTCCCCGACTGCTCTGCTCCGAGGATTCTCCAGAGCTTGTTGTGTAGTGTGTGTTGGGGGTGGGGGAGGGAGGCGGGGGCCCGGAGTTTGGTGCAAGTTTGGAGAACCAAGACGGCTTAGGGGCCCCAGCCAAGCCCCTCCCCCTCGCGGCTCCCGGCCCGCCCCCTAACCCGTCCCCCTTCTCACCCCCCCCGCCCCCGCCGCCTGTCCGTCTGTCTCCCCCAGGCTCCTCCTCCCAAGGAATAAGGTTACCAGGCTCCGCCGCCGCCTCCGGGGTTTGGGCGTCCGGACGATTGATCCTTCCCCAAGTGCCTCTGGGAGCTGGCCCCGGAGCCTCGGGCTTACCCCACTCCAACCTCGCGGTCAGGGCTGGGGCGCTGCCTACCGCCCCCTCCTGAGAGGCCCGGGACCGAGAGAGCACGGAGGAGCTGGCAGCTGACTCCTTTTGGGCCTGGCGGGCGTGAAGGGGGACAGCCCGGCTGAGCCCCTCCGCTCTCTCCCTCCCCTCCTCCGCAAAGCATCTGGCACGCGTCGGGGCCCGGGGAGCCCCTTCTGCCACACTTGCCCGGGCTGTCGTGTGCCCGGGAGCCGCACGGAAGGGGGCTGCTGGCTGTGAGGAGGGGCCCTCGTTCGAGTAGGGGAGGCCAAAGGGGGCTTTTCTCCTCCCCCTCCCCTGGCAGCTTCACCCCACTTGACCTGGAGCGGAGGGTGGACGGTGTGAAACTCAGTCCGCCCTCCGGGGCTCCCTCATCCTGCCTCGGGGCCCCGCTGAGGGCGGGATCCTGGCCTTTCCCTCGACGGGTTCAAATCCTGCCCCCACCCTCCTCGGTGTGGGACCCTGGGCCAGGCCTGGATTCTCTCCGAGCATCGACGGCGAGGAGCTGCTTCCTCCACCTTTAGGCTTCGGAAACATGAATTACGGAGTGTTTGCTGAACTGACCCGGGCTGGGCTGGGGGAGGCCAGAGCCCGCACTGGCACCCCAACTTAGGCACCAGCCTGCGGGCCAGCTTCGGAGAGGACCCTTGCCCTGTGGGGGAGGGAGCCAAGGGCCGGGCCACAAGTTAAGCTGAGGGGTGTGTGTAGGTTGGGGCTTGGCTTTGGAAGGCGCACCCGCCCGGGTGTGTGCCAGGGCCCAGCTCGGGGCCTGGGCCATGCCCCTCCTCTCTCCCTCCTGCTCAGACACAGCTCCTTCTCTTCTCCTCCCCACATTCGGGCTGGGCAGTTCCTCCCTTCCTGGAGCTCCCCTTGGGCTGCTGTGAAGTAGGAGCCACACCTTCCTGGAAGGGCCCGGGCCACTGCCGCCCAGCGGTGGGGAGCCCTGGCTAGGTGGGGGACCCCACACTCATTTTCCTTCCTGTCCCCCTCAAGTTTCTCTCAAGAAACCAGGGGTAGAAGAGCCCCTTCCCCTTTTCTGCCCAGGTATTAGCAGAGCATGGAGTGGAATCCCACCTCCGCGCCTCTCCATTTTCAGAGAGGAAACTGAGGCACAGGACAAACCAGAGATATGTCCCTGGTCTTTTGCCCGGTCTAGCTTCTTTCCCAGGGAAACATCCCAAGGAAACAGCCTTCACAGGACTCAGAAACCTGCCATCGGCCTGGGGTCGGGGGTAAAGGCAGGGTGTCAGGAGCCCCAAGGAATAGCAGCCAGGGAGCAAGGGTGGGAGTTTGCCCCTGGTGAGGGGAAGCTTCTGGGGTCTCCTGAGTCTGGAAGTGGATGGAGGGGAATTGGCTCCAAGGGAGGGCAGAGTCAGCACAGGCCAGGGCAGAGCAGTGTTGGGGGAAAGGGCCATGCTAGCCTGAAAGAGGAAGGTGTTAAGGAGAGCATGCTAATGTTGGGGTGCGGTGTTAGGTGTAGAGCAGCAAAGTGGAGGGCTGGGGGGAGGGAGGAGAGCACTAGCCTGGAGGGAGGGCCAGAGTTATCAGTACAGGGTGCGGAGTGCAGAGTGAGGCTGACATTCAGTGCCTCTTCTCTTCCTGGGCCCTGGGGGGGGCTGTCCCTGGGGGGTCACAGGCTGGTCCACATCCTCATTGAAGGGGGATGGGCCCTGGGCTGTGTGACCAGGGCACTAGAGGTCCATCTTCCCCTGCCTTGGCCAGTCTGGCTCCAGGGCTGACCTACCTGTTCACACAAATCCTTAATCATGTCTTAAAACACACTCAGAGTACATCCGCATCGGTCAGGTGGAATTGGCTCCACTCCCTCTCTGGACAGCAACAAGCACCTCTCCAGGGCCAGGCTTGAGACCGCTGAGAAGAAACAGTGCCTGCCTCCAGGCAGCTTCTGTTTGAATGGGAGAGGCAACCCTACACCTGTCACAGACAATAAATACCCCTCCCCACTGGCAGCTGGGGCTCACAGTGAGTCCAGGAGGGACCCTTTGGGCAGGGGGGGGGACACCTTCCAAGATGGACTGTGCTGGCTAAAACCAAGGGCACACACACACCCATATAGATATGTTTATGTGTGTATATACATATATCCACACAGATATACCAATCTCTCTCTCTCCCTCTCTCTTTTTCCCTCTTTCTCTCCCTCTCTCCCCCTCTCTCTCTTCCTCTCTTTCTCTCTCTCTTCCTCTCTCTTCCTCTCCCCCTCTCTCTCCCTCTCTTCCTCTTTCTCTCCCTCTCTCTTTCTCTCTTGCTCTCCCTCTCTTCCCCCCTCTCTCCTCTTTCTCTTTCCTTCTCTCTCTTTCTCTCCCTCTCTCTCCCTTTCTCTCTTTCTCTCTCTCCCTCTCTCTCTTTCTCTCCCTCTCTTCCTCTTTCTCTCTCTCTCCCTCTCTCCCTCTCAGTCTCTCTCCTTCCCTCCCTGCCTCCCCCTTCTCTATATACACACAGACACCACCACCCCTGCTCCTGCCCCACTTCCTTAGGTTTAGCAGCCTTCTTACTGCCCACCAAAAAACAAACAAACTGAAAAACACTCTTAAAGGTGAAAGTGAAAAAAAATAACAGTGAAAGCAGAAGAGGAGGGATGCTGAGGCCAGGCCACCTCTGAGTGGTCTTCCAGCTCTGTGGTAGACCTTCAGTACTTTGTAGTTGACCAACTGAAATCTGGGCTAAGAGGCTGAGTTGAGCCTTAGGGGAAACTAAGGCTTCTGAGAGGCTCAAGGGAGGAGGAAGCTAATTCCAGGCTTGAAAGACTGTCAGGATCAAAGCTCAGAAAGCATTGTGGGTGAGAAATGGCAAGAAGAGCTGGCTGAGAGGGAGGGGTAGTTGGTAGGGGCCATCCTGTGCAGGAAGGAAGATTGTGTGTAAGAAGACTGGAAATTTGGGAAGTGCTAGGTCGGCCCCTCAGACAATAAACACTAAGTACTTACTATGTGCCAGACATTGTACTAAGTACTGGGGAGGCAGAGGAAGGCAGCAGACAATCCCTGCTCTCAGGGAGCTCAGGGTCTAAGAGGGACACAACTAGGACTTCTAGATGATGATGTACACAAAAGCTATAAAAAGGATACATTGGAGATGTGGTTGTTTGTCCTTCGAAGAAGATGGATGACATCACCAACAGGCTTGAGACCTATCGTCTACCTTCCACCAGGTGAATTATATTCCTGGGGTGAGACTGTTGTGCAGACGACAGCTTCTTAGAGCCACAGGTGAGATTCAGGTGACAGGTGGACACCAAAGGTGGGTGAGCAGCCCTTAAAGGGCTCCACAAGCCGTCTCACCAAAGACACTGGTCCTCCCAGAACACCCCATATACCCCAACAGAGAGAAGGCACTAGACTTACGGAGGATCAGGAAAGGCTTCTCTAAAGGGTGGGGATTTAGCTAGGAATTGAAGGAAGCCAGGAAGTGGAGACAAAGAGGGAGAACATTCTAGGCAGGAAGGGCAGCCCCTGAAAATGCCTGGAGTTTGGTAGGTAGAGTGTCTAGTGCTAGGAACAATAAGGAGGCCAAGGAAGCCAGTGTCACCGGATTATAGAGAATGTGGTAGTGGTTTTACGGGGAATAAGTGGTTAGAAGACTGGAAAATGGGAAGAGAGGGCTTTAAAAGCCAAACACAAGACGTTAGAGCTGACCCTGGAGGTAATAGGGAGCCATTGGAGTTGATGAATGGTCAGATGTGTGCTTATGTAACATCACATTGAGAAACTGAGTGGAGAATAGACTGGAACAGGGAGAGATTTGAGGCAGGAAGACCCACAGCAGGCTATTGCAATAATCCAGGCATGAGGTGATGAGGGCCTGGTGCAAGGGGGTGGCAGATGAGAGGTTACAAAAGTCAAGTTGACAAGCCATGGCAACAGCTTGGATATGGGGAAGGTGAGAGAGGATGTGGAGCTGAGGATGACACCTACAAGGATGACACCCAGGTTGTGAACCTCAGTGACTGAGAGGATGGTGACATCCTCAACAATAAGAGGGACATTTGGAAGAGGGAAGAGTTTGAGGGACTGATGGGTTCGGTTTTGGACATGTAGCATTTCAAGTGTCTATAGAGTATCTAGTTTGGGATATTTAATAAACAATTGGAGACTTAACACCAAGAGTTAGGAGGGAAGTTAGTAAGTAGGAAGTAGATTTGAGAATTATTTGCATAAAGATGATAATTAAGTTTATGGGAATTGATGAGGTCACCAAATAAAATATCATAGAAGGAGAAGAGAAGAGAGCTCAGGACAGCTCTGTGGGACACCTCCAGTTATCAGGCATGATCTGGATGAAGGAAGGTCCAGCAGAAGAGACTGAGGAACAGTCAGATGTGTAAAAAGGAGAAGCAGGACAGAGCAATGTCACACAAATTTAGAGAGAAGAGAATATGAAGGAGAAGAGAGTGATTGGGGGCAGCTGGGTGACTCAGTGGATGGAGAGCCAGGCCTAGAGATGGGAGGTCCTCAGTTCAAAAAGTGACCTCAGATACTTTCCCTAGCTGTGTGACCTTGGGCAAGTCACTTAACCACCATTGCCTGGCCTTTACCACTCAGAAGGCAGTATTGATTCTAAAATGGAAGGTGAGGGTTAAAAAAAAGGGAGAGGGTGATGGACAGCATCAAAGATTGCAGAGAGGTCAAGAAGGATAAGGATCAGTGAGTAAAGACCATTGGATGGGAGGATGAAGAGATCAGTGGAGAGAAAGCCATCCTTAGTAACTTCGGAGAGAGCAGTTTCCGTTGAATGATGCCGTAGGAGGCTAGACCATAGAGGGTGAGGAAGAAAGGGGTGGGGGGGAGTGGAGTCTTCTCAAGGAGTTTGGTCACAACAATCAGGAGAGACATGGGATGGATGAGAATAGGGACTGACGGACAAAGTGAGGATGGGAGTGACATGGGCACAGTTATAGCCAGTAGGGAAGCAGTCAATAGACTAGTCAAGTTCAACAAGTAAGAGTGGAGATGACAGGAGGCAATCCGTGGGAAGAGATGGGATGGAAGAGGGTTTGCCTTAGTGAGGAGAAGGACCACGTCTTCATCTGAGATGATGAGGAAAGAGATAATGGCATGTGAGTGACGTGACCCAAGAAACAAGGGAATCTGGGGGAAGGGTTCCTTTTTTCAGTAAAACATGAGGCAAAGTTCTTGTTGTCGGAGGTCAGAGGAAAAGGGAGTCAGGGGAAGTTTGAGGAAGGAGGAGAAGCTTTGGAAGAGCTGCTGGAGTGAGTGGGATAGCGAGTCAATTGGGGAGATACAAAAGGACTGATTGCCTTGCAGTGAGGAGGGCCCCACTGAGTTGTGTAACATCCCTTTGTAAGGAACCCAGTCAGCACTGTTCTGTGATTTTATCTAGCTTCTTTTGGCGGTACATGAGTAGGTCTGAAGGCAATGGATGGTGGACGTGATTGGCAGGACGAGATCAGCAAGAAGATATGGGACAAGGGACTCCAGAGAAGAAGAGAGTGGACAGTTGAAGTGGTTTGCCAAAGGATCGGGGTGGGGAAGGGAGGACAGTGTAGCCAGTGCAGGGGAGATAACCTGGGAAAGAATGCAGGGGTGGAAGGGTTGGAGGTCATGGTGTAGACAAGATCTGAGCTTGGGGTTTGCAAGGCAGACAGAAATATAAGATGATAACAGATTGCAACCAGAGAAGGGAATGTCAGCATTCATGCACATGGGAGGGCTTTCAAAGCCCAACAGAGGAATCTTGTTTTAAATTTCAGAACCAGAGGCTGGACAGTGCTGGCCTCAGAACTCCAGCATCCAAGTGGTGGAAGGGTGCTCACTAGTATCTCATTACTCTCAGACTTAAACAAGACTCTCCTCTTTAATAACTCACTTCTGCTTGAAGGAGCTCATTACCTCCTCTTGAGGCATCCCCATCCACTAGTCTTTGGGACTTTTGCAGGTTGCTGTTTTTATAAAACTCTTCCATCTTAGAACCAATACTATGTATTGGTTCCAAGGCAGAAGAGTGATAAGGGTTGGGCAAACAGGGTTAGTGACTTGTTCAGGGTCACACAGCTGGGAAATGTCTGAGGCCAGATTTGAACCCAGGTCCCCCCAACTCCAAGCCTGGCTCTCTATCCATTGTCCTACCTAGCTGCCCCACCTATTTGAAGCCTTTTCCACAGGAATGTGATCCCTGCAAAAAAGGATGGTGATCAGCATAAAGGATGGATTAGATTAGACTGAGATGAGTGGAGGCATGGAAGCCGTTGCAATGGGTCAAGGGTGAGGGTAGGGAGACAGGACAGAAGTTGAAGCAGCAAGACTTGATAATGGATTGGTTATGAGAGCAGAGGCAAAGAAAGGAACTCCAGAAGAGTGATAAGGGCTGGGCAAGCAGGGTAGAATTTGCGTAGAATCTGTCCAATGCACAGATTTAGGTGCCATAGTTTAAGAATGGAGACCGTTTGGAGGAGGTCCTCAGCCTGGAGAATGAGTTTTGGATGGATGTCATGGGGATTCCTTGAAGGAACTGGAGATGATTACCCTGGAGAAGAGAAGATTCAGGGAGAACACGAGAACTGCCTTTGAGTATGGGAAGGACTGTCCTGTAGAGGGGAGACCGTCTTTGTCTGCTTGGCCAAAGAGGGCAAGCCCAGGAGGGATGGGGGGACGTAGCAAAGAAGCCGATTCTGCCTGGGTGGCAGCACACCATCTAGGAAGATAGTGAGCTCACCGTCCTTGGATGGAGGACTTCAAGCAGAGGCTGGCTGATCTTTTGTCAGGAATATTATAGTGGGGATTCCTTGGTTCATGGGTCTGGCAGAGGCTAATGAGCTCCCCTCCAGCTGGGCTGCCTCAGAAGAGTCACAGCTGTAGTCCTCAGCTCCCATGGCCACTTAGAAGGAATGTTATGCTGTTCTGGGATACCTTGTGAAACGTGTGTGTGTGTGTGTGTGTGTGTGTGTGTGTGTGTGTGTGTGTGTGTGTGCACGCGCGCGCGCTACCTTGGAGATCCCCTCCCAGGTCCTCCTCTCCAGAGGTCCCCAACCCCTAGCCTGGTCCCCTGGCTGGTCCTTTCAAGTCCCTTCACCTACAGCCTCAGCTTCAGGAAGGCCCTCCAGATGGGAGAGGGGAGGATGGAGATGGGCCAAAAGTTGGGAAACTCCTCAGGACCCAGTGAATCGCTAGGCTGGGGTTCCAGAGCTGTAGATGTCGGCCCCCAAACCAGCCTTTTCTGTGGCATTGAGAGTGGGTGTGTTTGTGTGGGGGTAGCTGGGATCCTGAAGGGGTGGAAGGTGGGGGCAGGGGAAGCGGTGACTTGGGGGCTCTCCTCTTCTTCCCTTCAGGCCCAGATCTTAGGGGAAGGAAGCTGAGGCGAGGGCAGGGTCCTAGACGGCCAAAAGCTGTGCTGGAAGAAGAGTGGGTTCCTCCATACCTCTCGGACTTCTTCACCCATCCCCCAGGATTAATTTTTGGATACTTGTGCACAGGGAGGAGGAGCTGACAGGACCCGGGAGTCACAGGCTTCCAGCCCTTCAGGCTGGGGACCTCCCAGTGAGGAGGAAATCCGGTTCCCACTTTCCTGGGTGTTCTGAGCTCCCTAAGCAGAATCGCCAGGGGCTAGAGGACCGCCCTTGGTCTCCCACATTTTTATAGTATGAGGAGTCACCTTTGGGGGTGCCCAGTTGGGGGGAGAAAGAGACAGAGAGAATCAGAGAGGGAGAGAGACCTGCACAGAGAGATACACACAGAGAGCGAGCCTGTGTAACTAACTATGGGGACTCGTGATATAACTGTGAACCATGGGGGAGCCCATGGAAGGGGATCTCGTACATCCTGGGCTCCTGTTGTCGTGTCTGAGCCCATACAAATCCCCGTCCCCAACTGGACACGCCTCTGCTGGTCTCCAGGCTGGGCAGGCGGTTGGGCTTCCTGGGTCTCCCAGCCCTGTCTCCCAGTCCCAGCAGCCCCACGACCCTGGTAGAGCCAGTTCCAGGGCCCCAGTCCCTCCAGACCGCCACCTGCTCCTTTCCCTCTGCAGCCAGGGGTTGGCCAGTCCATACTGGGCTGGGCCGGCTCTCCTCAGGGCTCTCTGCTCCATTTGTGGGGCTGGGGAGGCTGAAGGGCTGGAAGGAAGAGGCTGTCCCTACCGCAGGGGTCCTTTGCCTGCCAAGTCCCTTGAAGGCCCTCACAGCTGAGCAAAGCAATAAAAAGAGGCCAGCAGGAGCCCCACGCCCCGGGCCCAGACAGAACCCCAGAGGGGGCTGCTCAGGAACCGGGACCCCCGAATTGTCTGCTACGTCTTCTAAAACTTCCTTGACCTCTGACACTGCTCCTAAACCCTCAGCCCCTGAGCGGCTCCAACTCCAATCCCACCTACCCTTCCTTATCCGGACCCTCCCCCAGCCCCAAAGTCCAGCCAGGCTCTCCCTTGGGATCTCTCCATCCCTTCAGACTCTGAACGAGCCCAACAGGGGTGCCGCCCCATGCCCGGCCCTGCTCAGACCCTCCCTCCATGGAACCCGTGCCACCCAAGACCTTCAATCCTTGGCCAAGGACCCATGATCAAGGCACCCTCAGGGCAGGCCAGGAGAGGGGAGGGGCGGGAGGGTGGGGCCTTCCTGGCTGGCCTGGGCTGGATAAGCCCCTCCACTTTACTGCTAGTGACTTATCTGCCCCTCACAGGCGTCCCCTTCCCTTCCAAGAAGGCCTCCTGGGGCCAAGGTGGGGCCCGGGATAAAGGACCCAGGTGTCCTGGTGGGGGGAGCCAGGTGGGGGCAGAGGGGCTGCTGTACAATCCCGAAGTCAATGGCCCACCCTCATTGCACCCCTCTTTTTGGCATGCTCAGGCCCATTAGGGAAACGAGGAGACCACCGGGGTTCCAGCAGTTACTGGCCTGGAGAGGAGAGCAAGGAAGCCTGGGAAGAAAGGAAGGGTCACATTTAAAAGGTTTGCTATCTGAGCCCAGAGAGGAAACTGCAGGTGTTTTGTTAGGAGAACTCTGGCCAGTCCTGGGCTCTAAAAGAGCCGTCTGACAGCGGAATGGAGGGGGGACCAGAGTAGACAAAGGGAGGCCATTCCACCCTTGGGCAGCCCAGCCCAGCCCCCAGACTAGGCTCCCACAGACAGACAGCTTCTCATGAATGGAGATTAGGGAGACTTCCTTTGATCAGAAAGCTCTCATCTATGCCCCCACCTCATCTCCCCAAGATAGGGCAATCAATGGCTCCTATCCTTGGCTGAGGGAGTTTGAGGCAGGCCCCCCGGGGTCCCCAGTGACAGTTAGAAATTCTGAGAGACTGGCTTCCAGATTTAAAAAATCAGCTTATTGATCAGGCTAGCAATAACCAATAAGTGAAGTGGCCAGTGATCTCTCTGGGTGATCAAAGACAAACATTCAGCATCGAGTCTTTAAATACCGCTTGGGAAGCTCATGTATTCAGCCCTCTCCCTCCACATCCCTAATCAGTGAATATTTAAGGAGGAGGAACAATACTTTTTTATAATTCCTCCCTAGTCCTTCTTGGTGGTGGGGAGAGTCATGCCGGCTCATAAGATTCCAAAAGCCCTCGGTGATGCACATGGGGAGACCGAGTGGAGTCTGGTTAAGTTTGGACCTCCATAGCTCATTTAAAGGGGGAACCCCAGGACACTGTCCTGTTGACTGCAGATATACTTAGCTTCTGCCTGTTTTTATTTACTAGGCAGGCTGGAGCTCATAATTTCAATTTCAATCACCCCAATTAATTCCAAGATATTTTATTTTCCCAATGACATGTAATGGCAATTTTTCAACATGCATTTTCCAAAATTATAAGATCCACATTGTCCCCCTCCCTCCTTTCCCTCCTGCATCTTGGAGATGGCAAGCAATTTGATCCAGATTATTACGTGTATTATCATGCAAAACATACTTCTACACGTACTCATATAAAACCAAAACCCCCAAATCAAACTGTAAATGAACTAATGTGGAAGATAGTCTGCTCTGCTCTGCATCTGACTCCAGTGGCTCTTTCCCTGGAGGTGGAGAGCATTCTTTGTCCCAAGTCCCTCAGAATCGTCCTGGATCATTCATTGTTTTGCTGAGAGTAGCTAAACCTATCAGAGCTGATCATTCCACAGTAGTGCTGTTACTGTGTCCAGTGCTCCCCTGGTTCTGCTTATTTCCCTCTGCATCAGTTCATGGAGGTCTTTCTGGCTTTTTCTAAATCATCCTGCTTATCATTCCTTACAGCACAATAGCATTCCATCACCAACATGTACCACGGTTTGTTCAACCATTCCTCAATCGATGGACATCCCTTCCATTTCCAATTCTCTGCCACCACAAAAAGGGAAGCTTTCAAGGTTTTTGTTCAAGTAGGTCCTTCCCCCTGTTTATCGCCTCTTTGGGAAACAGACCCCCTAGTGGTATGACAGGATCTAAGCACAGTTTTATAACCCTTCGGGCAGTTTCAAATTGCCCTCCAGAATAGTTGGAGCAGTTCACAGCTCCACCAGCAATGCATGACAGACCCAATTTTGCCTCATTCCCTCCAATATTTATCACTCTCCTTTACTGTCATATGGGCCAAGCTGATAAGTGTGAGGTGGTACCTCAGAGTCGTTTTAATTGGCATTTCTCTAATCAAGAGGGACAGAACATTTTTTCAATCACCCCAATTTAGAAGACGCTCTGGAGTAGGCAATGAGAAAAGCATTCCTTGGATTTGTTAGGAACGAAGGAATGATGAAAGATGTTTAAAAGACAGAAGCAAGCCTCAGTTTAAAACTTAGAAATGAAAAATGATACAATATTAGAAATAAACCTTCCCCCAGACTTCTAAACTGTCATGTCCCACCCCATCACGGGGCTTCCAAACCTTAAGAGGAAAAGAAAGGAGGGACCAAAGCCAGCGGTGATTCAGTCCTTTTCCCAGAGGATGAAGTTGAGGTTCAGAATGGGAAAAAGGTTGCCTGTAGCCTCTGCTGTCCAGAATAGGCAGCTACTACTATGGCTCAGGATGGAAGGGACCCCCAGAGGCTTCTGACTAACCAAAGCTGAAGACAGTTCTGAAGGCCAAGCTCAGCCGGGGAAGCACAATCTCAGGCCTCCATGCTTCAGGGGTCACCAAAGGCTACGAGTCACCTGAGTCTCCTCCCAGGGTCTAATTCCTTCATCCATCAAAATCCTTTAAGTCCAATGGGAGGAGGAGGGTGAGGAGGTCTCTGTGAACAGAGAAGGGAAAAAAGTCCACCTAACCGGACCTGGGACAGGGATGGGGAGCTGACCCACATCAGGGCAGGGGCTTCATGGCTGGAAGACCCCATCAGGTCTAATAGCAAAGGGCTGTCTGCCCCCACAGCTGGGAGAGAAAGGACAAAAAGGCTCTGTAGTCACATGCTCCCACAATGCCCAAGTCTTAACTGTTCATTAAGGCTCCTTGGGCCAGGGGACCAGCTCTAGGATCACCCATCCCTCCTCCATCCCCAGTTCAGAAAAAGAGCACCATACTGGCCCAAATCCCAGAGATGTCAAGTACTCTCTGGGTGACTTTGTGTAAGCAACTTCCTTTCTCTAGAATAAATATACAGTCTTATGATCCAGCCTGGAAGGGCTCAGGGACGAAGATCTGGATTCTTTGGGAGAGTCTGGGAGGGGACTAGTAATGGCCCCGAGTCTGTGACCACTGTCATCTGCCACCAGGGATTAGCTGTGTCACCCGGTCTAAGCTCATTACTCTTGGCCACTGCTGCCCTTCCCCTCTAGGTCCTGTGGCTGCTCTAATTCCCAGTGGGGCCAGGAGGGAGGGGCAGACCTTGGAGGACACGGGCAGGGGGCACAGAGCTCCTCACCCTCTGTGCCTCCATCTCAGTTTCTCATTCTATGCCTTTTGTACCTTTCCTGGACTAGACTGACAATTTTTGTCTCAGATTCTCTTGATCTCCCTTTCTTGGAGTCTCTGTTTCTACCTTCTGGTGACTGCCTTCTTTTTATGCATAGAGCTGCTAAGATCCTGAGGTTTCTCTCCCAATGACTGAAAGAAAGCAGTCAAGGGACAGCTAGGTGCCTCAGTCTAGAGAGAGAGATGGGCTTGGAGATGGAAGGTCCTGGGTTCAAATGTGACCTCAGGTACTTCCTAGCTGTGTGACCCTGGGTAAGTTATTTAACCCCAATTGCCTAGCCTTTAATGCTTGTTTGCCTTGGAACCTCTAAGTCATGATTCTAAGATGGAAGATAAATGTTTTAGAGAAGGAAGGAAGAAAGGAAGGAAGGGAGAGAGGGAGGGAGGAAGGAAGGAAGGAAGGAAGGAAGGGAGAGAGGGAGGGAGGGAGGAAGGAAGGAAGGAAGGAAGGAAGGAAGGAAGGAATGAAGGAAGGAAGGAAGGAAGGAAGGAAAGAAGGAAGGAAGGAAGGAAGGAAGGAAGGAAGGAAGGAAGGAAGGGAGAGAGGGAGGGAGAAAGGAAGGAAGGAAGAAAGGAAGGAAGGAAGGAAAAAAGGAAGGAAGGGAGAGAGGGAGGGAGAAAGGAAGGAAGGAAGAAAGGAAGGAAGAAAGGAAGGAAGGAAGGAAGGAAAGGAGGGAGGGAGAGAGGAAGGAAGAACTAAGTAGGGAGTGGGAGAGAATTGACTCCCAAGCCAATTAGCCCTTGTCATTCTTGACCCATTCCCATTGCAGGTCCAAATTCAAACTGTTAACTAATTCAAACTATAATAATTGGTCTATGATCTCACCAAAGTTCCTTTGACTTGGGCACAGATGTTTTTCTTTGTGTTTATACAAAAAGCCCAGCCCCACTAACCTGCTCAACTGGGTTCTGAATGAATCTAGAGTAAATGATTGCCCAGGATTGTTTAAAAAAAAAAAGCTAGAAAATTAATAACTATAGAGCCCCTATCTCTGTTCTGAAAATGTTCTAGGGTCCTTCTTGACTCTACTAAACATGGGGAATTTGCAGAAATGTTGCCCAGTCCTGGGGCCTACTTCTTGCATCCACAGATTTTGGAAAGAGAATAAAATGGGAGGGGAGAGGGCTATCCTGCTGTAGGGTATGGGATGAACAAAAACCTGCAATGTCATGGTGGTATCCTGGTAGTTAGGAAAGTCCCCAGGCCTTATCACCTAGGTCTACTAGGATCTTCCTCCCAGGCCACCCTCCACTCTTGGGATGCCAGTCCCTAATTGAAGGTTCTGGCTCTCAGTCCAACTGAAGCGTCCCTTTTCCATTCCCAATGTGATCTCAGCTTCCCCAGCTCTGTTCTAGGGACAGATGAAAGATAGGAATTGAGCTCCTGGTGGCCGATTGGCATTCATGACTGCAGCTTTCCCTGACCTGGTCCAAACAGGTTATTAAGAAGTCTCCCCTGAGATGTCCATGTATGTGATAGCGATGGAATACTATTGTGCTATAAGGAATAATGAACCGGATGATTTCTTTAAGAACTGGAAAGACCTCCATGAACTGACGTGGAGTGAAATAAGCAGAACCAGGAGAACATTATCCACAGTAACTGAAACATTGTGGGATGATCAATTGTCATCGACTTTGCTACTTAAAGCGATGTAATGTTCCAGGACAACCCTGAGGGACTTGGGAGAAAGAAGGCTCTCCACAGCAAGAGAAAGAACTGTGGGAGCAGAAATCCAGGAGAAAACATGATTTAATATTTGCATATATGGATATATGATTTGGGGTTTAGGTTTTAAAAGCTTATTGCAAAAATGAGTGATATGGAAATAGGTTGTGCGTGATAATCCATGTTAACCCAGTAGAATTGCTTTTCAACTCTGGGAGGGGGGAGAGGAGAGGAGAGAGACAACATGAATCGTATAACCATGGGGGGTGGGGTTAAACATTTTTAAAGAGTCTCCCTTGAGTGGCAATCATACTGATCGTCATGATTCCCAGAGTTCATTGCTTTTTACCTGCCTGGTGATTGGCTGCTGTCGCTTGCCCTGGCAACAGCAAAGCGTGGTCGTTCCTCCAAATAAGAAAAGGCCAATTCTCAATGGCCTGGGAGAGAAAGACTTTGAGAGGAAATTCTTCAGGGAAATCTTAGCTTTGAAAGAAACAAAGAAGCCTAGAACCCCTCTTTACCATCCCTGAGGAGACCCGTAACCGGAACATTTTAACTGCCCAATGATGAGCAAGTTATCCAACCATCGATGAGCAAGCTGACTAAGGATGATGCTGCGATGGGTCCTGGGAATATAAAGACAAAAAGAAACAGTTCTTGCTCTCAAGGAGTTTCTGTTCTAACCAAGGAGACCATATGCACACACACACTCACACACACCACTGAGGTATCTGCAGATCTTCAACACGGACAGGCATAAGTCAGCCTACATGGAAGCCTGAGCAGAGACCTTCGTCGAGTCGCTATGTATCTTTTTTTAAACCCATATCTTCTCTCTTAGAATTCATATTGGTTCCAAGGCAGGGGAGCAGTAAGGGCCAGGCAACAGAGGTTAAGGGACACAGCTGGGAAGTATCCAAGGCCATTTTTGGACCCAGGACCTCCTGGCTCTCCATCCACTGAGCCACCTGGCTGTCTCACCATTCACAATACACATTTCTAACGCTACCAGGAATGGAGTCACAGGCTGGTGTTTGGGTGAAAATTACGCCTCCCTCTTGAATTGTGTTTTGGAGTATCGGAAGCATTCAGTCTCAGAGGAGAGAGGTGGGAAGAAGGAAACCAACCACATTGCCATGCCATCGACACTGGTGGAAACAGACCATGGTAGGAGGATCAGGCTTGCCAGCAAGGACTTTGGCATGGTGACAATCTGGACCAGAATCCTTGGTGCGGAGGGAACATTTGGCAGAAAGCTGCTCGATACCTCACCCTTGAGAAACCAGGCGACTGCCTCGCTTCTGGAGGAGCGTGGCTTCTAGGGTAGCTGCTGAGGCTGGAGGCTCTCCTGAAACAATGCAGCACAACCACACGTTAGCCCAACTGGAGTTAGTGGCACTCTGGGGAGAGCAGGACAAAAGTGATGGCATTTGGGTGGAGGGACTTTGAGAAGGAGCCGCCTGCCTGCTGGGGAGACTTTCTTTGGGAAAAGTCCGTTATTCACCTCAACCTTCGACCCTGCTTCAGCTGAGGGCTGGGGCTGGGGAGAGATGATGCAGGGGGTCAGGGAATTCCAGCAGCCAGTCAGGGCTATTCAGCAGCTCTGGTCTGAAGGGGCCCAGGACCAGCAGGTATTGTCTTCTAGCCTGGCTCATTCATAATCCTCATCTCATCCCAGCAAAAACGTGTCCCACGCTCTCAGACTAGCTGAGAAGCAGGTACTGAGCGGCGCCCCAATGGCATGGGAGAGAGGAGCAGGAGGCACGATTCTACACAATAGCAGATGATAACTGTCAGACCTGGCTGACACGAGAGCCAATCGAGGCTCACGAGCCAGGGAGGTTGAGTCCTTTATTGGGGGAGAAGAGAACAAGGGAGGAGCCCCCCACCCGTAGACGGCTGGGGGTCTCCTCCTGGGGGAGAAAGGGGGCCACCTTTTATAGGTTGGTAGTCTGGGATGAGGTCACTTGGGTTATCTCTATTGGGCAAAGTTGGGCTGTTTGTGTCCAGCTGATTGGATAGCTCTAAGAGGGTTGGCTTTGGGGTGGGGGCTTTTGGTCCCCAGGCTTGTATAGTTCTTAGTAGTCCAGAACATCAATCCACTGAGGACTTGTCAGGTCACAGGATGGGAAGTAAGAGGGCCGTATGAAGTGGAACCACTTGCTTTGTTGTGGCGTTCCAGCAGGTGCCGGGGAAGGGGAGCCATTGGTCTCGGTAGGGATTGGGGAAGGGGAAAAGGGGTTTGGGTCCCAAGATCTCTCAATAACATGACTCCTTTGCATATAATGTATGCTCTGCATATAACTGCATACTTATTTGTTGATATGTATCCATTATTATCACATATCTTATGTTTTGCATGACTTCACATGAATAATTCATATCACATTTTTTTTGCCTTCACAATGGATGGAAGAGGGTTGGGAGGAAGGGAGAGAATTCAGAACTCAAAATAAAAAATGATGAATGTTAATGATTAATCAATTTTAAAAATTAAAGTTCTTGTCTTTATCTTTTTTACCTTGTTATTGATGCTTGTTTATGGGTTAATGTTATGAATGTATTGTTACTAATCAGATCTATGGGGCAGTTGGGTGGCTTAGTGTATAGAGTGCCAGGTTCATCTTCCTGAGCTCAAATATGGCTTGGGAACCATGCAAGTCACTTACCTCAGTTGGTCTCAGTTTCATCATCTGTAATATGAATCAGAGAAGGTAATAGCAAACCTCTTCAGTATCTTTGCCAAGAAAACCCCCCAAATAGGGTCATGAAGAGCTAGAGACACAACCAAAATGGCTGAACAATAATAATTAGGCCTATTAGTATGTTTTCCCTCCCATTAGCTATACGGTTTGTATGGGATTTCTTGCTCTTGTACGTTCATTTCTTGATGTTTTTAGCGTATGCATGTTTCTATGCCCTGTTTACAATACAGACATTGGCAATGAGGCATCCTGTCAAATGGTTCTGTTCACTGAGCTAGATCTGCTATGTGTAATGATAATGTGGATGTGATATTAATGATACTGTGGGATGAATCCCCATGAAGTTGGGATAACCATCCTAGGCAGATTAGGGATTGATGCGTAGTATATTTGCAGATGTTCAAATTAACCTTGAATAATTTTGCAGGGACTGAAAAATCTTTAGCTGAATGGAAAATCACTTGCTTGTAAGCCAATGTGCTCCTTACAAAGTCTGTTATCTTCCCTTCGATCATCATCCATCCTGGTATCCAATGATGATAGGTGGCTAATAGCAGCAGAAGGGTGTAACAGATTGCTACTGAAGATTCTCCTCATCCCCTTTCACCAGGAATCAGGTCTCTGACTGTTATCTCTCCACCTCTTGGGGGATTCCAGGGGAGTCTCTGCTTCTTCTGGGATGGGAGGCTATTCAACAGAGCAATAGCAACATCAAACTAGATGCTGTCCTCCTCTCTTCAATTTGCCCTTCATATTTGTACAGGATTTCCTTGTTCACAGGATGACTGTATGATCATGCCTGGTTGATGACAGTTAATTGACTTCCATGCAGGCTAGTGGCAAGTGATTTGGAGAATGAGGATTGTAGGATGTACGCACTACAGAGAAAACCAAGAAAGACTTCTTAGCTTCCATTCCAGCATAGGTTTATGGAAAGCCATTGCAGTCATGCCAGAAGCTTCTAGCCTCAGCGTAGTTACTGAGATCCCAGATTCTATAGGCAGAGAACAGGAAGGGAGCAAGAATGACCAGCAGGTAAAGACCTGATCTGGTAAAGAGCCAGAGTACTTCCCAAATGGTTCAGTGGCTGACAAGAAGGTTGTTAGACGTTCCCAACCCCTGATTCTCAAAGCTTATAGTCCCAGACCTGGAATCCCTTCCATAATTTCTTGCATAACCCATTGGAGGAGGTGGTGCAGGCCTGTCCTTCAAGAAGCCCAAAGAAGTGACAGACTGAATGGGAAGAGATTTGGAGATGCATGACATGTTCCCCAATGATGGAATGCTTGACAGGTCTTTTAAAAGTGGTCACATACATAGCAGGATACAACAAAAGCATTTTAGATCAAGGAAAATGATTAACAGAATAGTAAGCACTCAAAACAGCGTGCTTTCCACTGGAAATGTGCTAGGCTTGGTTTTCAACTCACTGTAATTTTCTTATGTATTCCTTACTAACTAACAGACTTATTTTCTGTAATTGTGCAGATGTGAACAGCACTTTGAGTAATTAAATAAATGAAAAGTCCATTTACTGCAGAGTCTCATTTCACAAGGTGGCTAGATTGGCTTGGAGAACTAAACTATTTTATGAAAAGAAAAACTCATTTATGCTCATTTTAGAAACCATAAACCATCAGCTGCTCTGCCTTGACAATGTCAGCCTATAGGAGGAACTGGCCAGTGGTCTTTCCCTGGCTCCATTTTCAGGATGATCCCTCAGTTCCATTACAAATACAGTACAGGGAAATGGGTTCGAGTCAAGAACACATGTGATAACCAGTGGAATTGTGCGTTGGCTATGGGAGAGGGAAAGGTGGTGGGAGGGGGGAGGGGAGGAAAAGAAAATGATCTTTGTTTCCCGTGAATAATGTTTGGAAATGACCAAATAAAATAATGTTTAAAATTAAAAAAAAAAGAGGGGGTAGCTGAGTAGCTCAGTGGATTGAGAGCCAGGCCTAGAGATGGGAGGTCCTAGGTTCAAATCTGACCTCAGACACTTCCCAGCTGTGTGACCCTGGGCAAGTCACTTGACCCCCATTGCCCAACCCTTACCACTCTTCTGCCTTGGAGCCAATACACAGTATTGACTCCAAGACGGAAGGTAAGGGTTTTAAAAAAAAGAACACAAAACTAAAAGAAACATTAACTAAAAAAAAAAATACAGTAGATTTCTTCTTGAAAGTCTCGCCAGGATCAGGGTAGGGGAACTAGGTGGCACAATGGACAGAGCACCAGGCTTGGAGTCCAGAGGTCCTGAGTTCACGCCTGACCTCAGACCCTTCCTAGCTGTGTGAACCTGGGCAAGTCACTTAACCTCAATGGCCCAGCCCTAACTCTTCTTTCTTAGAGTTATTATTAGGACAGAAATTAAGGGTTACAAAAAAAAAGTTTAGACAGGGTCTGGGACATGCACAGAGAGAGAAGGAGAAGGAGAAAGAGAGAGAGAAAAAGACAGAGACAGAGAGACAAAGACAGAGACAGACAGACAGACAGACAGAGACAGAGAGAGTGACAGAGACAGAGAGAGGAGCAGAGGGAGAGACGGAGAAAGAGACAAAGTCTTTACAAGTCCGGCATGTTTCACAAAGAAACCGTGTAAGCACAGAACAGTGTGCTGTCTGGGAAGGCTCACTATAGAGGATCCACACAGAGTAGGAGCATTTCTGAGAGTGAGCTGGGAGCTGCAGCCATAGAGATTTACTTGGAATTTTCCAACAGTTTTGAGGAAAATTCCCCTTTCAGACTTCCTAGATCAGCAGAGAAAGCAGGCAAGCTTGTGCTTGCTTGAGGGCCGTGTTGGGTGTGTGCTGAGCCTCTCCAAAGGCCCATCTGATGGCTGATAGCTAGGATCAATGATTCCAGTCCAGTGAGGAGAGCTCCCACACCCGCATCCCCAACCCCTGGCGGTGGAGGGTGTCTAACTCCAATGGACTAACTGGAGTTTTCTCATCTCTGTCTATTGGCAGGCTAGTCAGGGGGCTCAAAGAGAATTCATGCAAGCTTCCACCACTTTCTGCCTTGCCCCTTCCCTATTTATTTCTCCCTCTCTTTTTTAATCGTTACCTTCCATCTTGGTAACTACTCTAAGAAAGAAGGGAAAAGGCAGGTCGATGGGGTTAGATGACTTGCCCAGAGACACACAGCTAGGGAGTGCCTGAGGTGAGATTCGAACCCAGGTCCTCCTGACTCCAGGCCTGGTGCTCTAACCATTAAGCCCCCTAGCTGTCTCTCCATTTCACTCTCACGTATTATTTCTCCCATTATAATCGGATCTCCTTGAAGGTAGGGTCTCTCTTTATAATAATTGATATTCCCAAACCTTAGCTCTGTAATACTCCATCTCTTTGTCTCTCTCTACCGTATTGCAATCTTGCAGTGAAAATCCATCTATCCTTCTATAGAGTGTCTCCCCCAGCTAAAACTTCCATTCTTCAGACATGAAGTTGTTCCTTAAGGGAAAGGATATTTAGAAACAGCTCTTCCAGCCAGGACTTTAGAGTCCTGTTGCTGAGATTTAAAACAGCTGTTTTCTATCTAACTATCAGAGTCACACAGCTGGGAAGTATCCAAGGTCCGATTTGAACCCAGGACCTTCTGTCTCTAGGCCTGGCTCTTTATCCACTATGCTACTTGGCTGGCCCTTAAGATTAAAGGGAAGAAAAAGAAAAACTGCTGATTCCAATTTAACTTAAGGAGAAAAGAGAAGAGAGAAAAAGTTTTTTATACTCACGTGTTCTAGCAGCTGTGTCTTTAAGCCAAGTTTGTTATTAAAAGGGACTAAGTGGTGAGACGGTAGAGTAAAAAGGCAAGGAATTTCAGAAGTTTATTGAGAGAATTCTTTAGACTCCCGGGTGGTCAGCCACCATGTGACAAGGAAATCACTTTAAAAGACTGATATATATTAATTTAAGGTCGCCAAGGAATTCAGCTATGTAATTCCTAAATGAAAACTCAAGTCAGCCGTCAGCCTTTTATAGAGTTTAATTACAAACAGGAGGAAGAAAGGTATTAGAGATAGAGAGAGAGAGGGAGAGAGAAAGGGGAGAGAAGGGAATAGGGCTTAAATACCCCCTCTGTTTAGGCTGGGCCAAAAGGCCCAAGCCCTTAGATAGCTGGGGCAAAGAAAAGAGATCAGTCCCTATTACTCACGTGACCAAAATGGAGAAACAGTCTCAGGGGCCTCCACCTCCAGCTTCCTTCAGAGCAAGCTTCTCAGAGCACCTCTCCAACCAACCACCTCTAGTCCTCAGACCCCGCTATCTTTAAGGAAACCATCCAAGTTCCCTCCCCTCAGTTCTCACATCTACCAATCACTGTACATGTCTTCCCTGTGCCAATGGTGGCTCTAGCTTAACCCAGGACCGCCCAGAGGTCTGTGGCTTTGCACATGTCTGTTGAAGGTCATATTCTCAAATAATTAAATCTTGATCCTTTGCTACATCCCTTCCTAAATCCTGTTACCCTGAGTAGGGTGGAGATTGGAATAATTAAATTTTGATCTATGCTGCAGCCCTTTCCATTGTTCAGCAAAAGGTTTCTGTCCTAAAGTAATCTTAAGAAGGGAGGAGGAGGAACCTCCCTTGCCAATGGGGTTCACATTCCAATAGAGTTCCCACTATCAGTATGAAATTCCCTACAAGCACGAAACCTTCCAATGGTGAAATTTCCAACATTTATAAGTCTAAGAAATTTTAAGGTTTACAGACAATAATGAATATCAGTCAGATCAGTCAATACATATTTTTAAGTGCCTGGCATTGGGCTAAGTGTTGGGGTTACCAAAAAAAGGGAGGCAGCTGGGTGGCTCAGTGGCTTGAGAGCCAAGCCCAGAGAGGGAAGATCCTAGCTTCAAATATGGCCTCAGACACATCCTGACTGTGTGACCCTGGGCAAGTCACTTACCCCGGATTGCCTAGCCCTTACCACTCTTCTGCCTTGGAATGGATACTCAGTACTGATTCTAAGATAGAAGGGAAGGGTTATTTTAAAAACAAAACAAATAAACAAAAAGAGGCAAAAGTCAATCCCTGCCCTCAAGGAGCTCACAGTCTAATAGGGAAGAAAACAAGCAGAAAGAAGGATAAATAAGAAACGATTAGAAGAAAATCAATTCATTCAAATTTCTCAGAGTCCACTTCTGCATTAAGTGAGTGAATGCTTTTGTGTTGTTCCTTGCCATCACATATGTCTAGCTTTCTGTAAGCTCCCATTCAGGTTTCATGGATGGCCAGGCTACTGAGGTCGAGTTTGTTACTAGAAGGACGGCCGCAGAGTGGTCATCTGACATCCATTGTCCAGCACAGCAGGGCACTCACAGTTTTAGTCTTCACTGTCACCTCTGCATAGGACCAGTCCTATCAACCTCATGTATGGTGGACCTAAAACCTGTTGATGATTGGGACCTACTTTGATCATTATCATTTCTATTTTTTAAAACCTTTATCTTCCATCTCAGAATCAATATTGAGTATTGGTTCCAAGACAGAAGAGCAATAAGGGCCAGGCAATGGGGGTGAAGTGACTTGCCCAGGGCCACACAGCTAGGAAGTGTCTGAGGCCACATTTGAACCCAGGACTTCCCGTCTCTAGGCATGACTCTTTATCCACTGAGCTACCCAGCTGCCCTGATCATTACAGTTTCCCAGCATTCAATTTCAATTGCTTCATTGTTGCTGTTTCTAAGCACCATATTTGTTATTTTACTAGTTCTGCTTCATATCACTCCATACAAGTCTTTTCATATTTCTCTGTATTTATCTTACCATGAATCATACATTGCATTTGCATACTTGTTTAGCTCTTCTCAATAGAGGGCTATCTATTTTATTTCCAGTTCTTTGCTACCACTGAAAAATGCAACTAGAAGTATTTTTGCATATATTTTGGTTCTTGCTTTTCATCATTGAGTTTCTTGTGGGCACATACCTATCAGTGGGATCTTTGAGTCAAAGAACACAAACATTTTATTCACTTGTGTTGAAAATTCCAAATGACTTTCTAGAATGGTTATGCCATTTCTGAGCTCCACTAGCAATACATGAGCATAGAATCAGAATATTTGAACGTATTCAAGGGCATCATCACTGTGGTCTACTGCTATAAGGACATAGTTGAATTGTGGCATTGATCTGTTTGCAATCGAATGTGAAGTGTTTCAACTCAGTTAGATAATATTTTTGTGGAAGTTAAAAAACATCATAATATGTACTAGATTTGTATGAATCCAGTTTTTGGATGGAGAAGTCAAAAGTGTATATAGTCATATAAAAATGCTCCAATCATTACTAATTATAGAATTACAAATAAAAACAACTCTAATATATCATCTTATATCTTTAGCTAAAATGATAAAAGAGCAAAATAATAATGGGTGTGATATGGAAATCACTTTAAAAGACTGATATATATTAATTTAAGGTTGCCGAGGAATTCAGCTATGTAATTCCTAAATGAAAACTCAAGTCAGCAGTCAACCTTTTATGGAGTTTTTAATTACTAACAGGAGGAAGAAAGGTATTAAAGAGAGAGAGAGAGAGAGAGAGAGAGAGAGAGAGAGAGAGAGAGAGAGAGAGAGAGAGAGAGAGAGAGAGAGAGAAGGGAATAGGGCTTAAATACCCACTCTGCTTAGGCTGGGCCAAAGGCCCAAGGCCTTGGATAGCTGAGGCAAAGAAAAGAGATCAGTCCCTATCACTCACGTGACCAAAATGGAGAAACAGTCTGAGGGCCTCCACCCCAAGCACCAGGCAGCAACCACCACACTCTCCCTCCACACAGCCCCTCCCAGCCTCCTCAGCTCTCCTCTACCTCACTTCCTGTGTCTCACCTGTGCCAATGGTGGCTCTCGCTTCACCCAGGACCGCCCAGAGGTCTGTCCCCTTTGCACATGTCTGTTGAAGGTCATATTCTCAAATAATTTAATCTTGAGCTTTGCTGCAGCCCTTCCTAAATCCTGTTACCCTGAGTAGGGTGGAGATTGTAGTTTCCAAGACCTGATTCTGTCATTCCAAGTATCTCTATTGTTATTGATCAGGAAATAGCCAAATCCCATCCTTTAAAGAATGGTTTGAACAGGGTTGAGTAGTTTTGAAATTCACAATCCCCCCTGAGGCCCAAGGAAGGCTAACCTCTCCACTGGGTCTTGTAAACATACTAGCTATGAAATTACAATAATTAGAGATAAGGGAAAAATAGGAGAGATAGAGAGAGACAGCAAAACCAATGTTTTGCTGGGCACATTGACAAAAGCCAATTAGGGGGAAGTCTCCTTTGGCAGAAGAGTGTACATTCAAAATAAATTCAATCTACCTTCAGTTCAAGCAACCACACCCCAAGGTTCATTCTTGATCCGGATGTAATGCAGGTTTTCTGGCATCTTTCTGCAACAGTTCATTCTCTGGATTTAGGAGTTACCAAGCTTCTTCCTTGAAGATGTTTCTCAAACAAAAAAAACTTTTCAAAATCTTGGAGTTTTATTAAAATACAATCCCCCCTGAAGTGGGTGTTAAAAAAATCCAGTTCAGCTCAGGATGCATTGTTGAGTTATGGGGGTATATGAGTCAGTTATTAAAAGAATTCAAAAACAATAAAAACAAAACAAAACAAACAAAATATATAAAGGGAAAAATATGGAAGAAAGTTAAACTTTTGGGAGAAAGGGAAGAAAAAAATTCAAAATCAGAATCAAAATACCAAAATCTATGTATAAAATATTGAGTAAACAAGAATAACTTCATAATGGACCCTTGTAAAGGTCCAATTTACAGTAATTTCTATCCCACAAGTCTGTAGGACAGAATGCAGTAATATTTCACTTACCCACTTGCAGTCAAGACTACAGGAAGTTGTCATATTATAAGAAGGAAAGGAACTAGAATTTTATTTTGATAGGGAAGAGTCGTCCCCTGGTCTGACTTTTTTCATTCTCAAGGATATAGGGAGCCAGCATGATAGTCAAATTTTTGTACTTGTATGAGTACTTCATAAAGAGTGTAGATACAAGGAAGTCCTACGACTTAACGTATGTCAAGTGTCGCAACCTTGAGTCCACATTAGTATTTCCTGTGTGCTCTTTTGGCACTATTCAGGTAAAGTCTGTGCTCCTAGTTTTATCCCATTTCCTGGAATCAGACACAAACATTAATCATAGTCTCATAACATTTTATCAATAAATGGCAGGTTCCCATAGTCTAAAGCTGTTTGGGTATGTATATTTAAACTTATATCACTGCAGAGAGAGAGGGAAAAATTTAATTGTATGTACCTTTTGTACAAGAAATGAGGAAAGGGGAAAAAAATTCAAATATTCAAAAGAAAATCAATAATAAAAAAATAAGGGAAAGAGAAGAAAAAATCAGGAATTCAATGTGTTTTTGAAAAAAACAGCATCTAGTTGTCAATGGATTATTATCTTCAATGCATGTGATAGGATACAGTTAATCAGTCTCAGCAGAAAATGCTCTCTTTACATGTGAGCAATGAATCCAAGAGTCCTTTTCTCCAACCTTTATAGATGTTGGAGTAGTTAACAATATTTGGAATGGTCCTTCCCACGAAGGCTGAGTTGCTCCACTATGCTGGAAATTTTTAATATACACCTTGTCTCTTGGGTTCAGGTCGTGAAGTGAAAAGTCTAGTGGTCTGGCTTGTACTGCAGCTCCAGATTCATGAAGTTCACACAGTTTATGCTGTAATTCCTGTATATAGGAAGCAATAGTAGTATCTCCCCCTAATAGTGATGTATATGCCAGGGAGAAAGGCTTAGCCTGTATAGGCGGATATCCAAAAAGCATCTCAAATGGTGAAATATGTAAGTCTCCTCTAGGCCTGCTTCTAAGATAAAATAGGGCCAGAGGGAGAATTTCAGGCCATTTTAAATGGGTCTCAGTGCATAATTTTCCAATCATAGTCTTTAAGTTCTTTATTCATCCTTTCAACTTGGCCTGCGCTCTGGGGATGATATGGAACATGGAATTTGGGAGTTATCCCCAAGCAAGAATATAGTTGGTTTAAGACAGAATCAGTAAAATGACTTCCTCTATCAGAATCAATACATGCTGGCAGGCCAAAATGAGGAATAATTTCTTTTAAAAGCACCTTAGCAACAAAAACCATCGTGGCTCGGGTCACAGGAAATGCTTCCAGCCATCTGGTCAGTTGATCTACTATGACTAGACAAAATTTATAATGTCCGGCCTTTGGCATTGTTATGAAATCTATCTGTAGGTGCTCAAAAGGTGTGTAAGCCAGAGGATGCCCACCAAAAGCTTTTCTACGAAAGGCGTGTTGGTTATATGCTTGGCAGGTAGAGCAGGCTGAACACACTTTAGAGGCTATGGTAGTTATACCGGGGGCTATCCATACTCTCTTAACAGAGTCCACGATGCCCTGGGTACCAAAGTGACCATTTTTATGCACAGATTGGCAAATTTGGTGATAGAAACTTCTAGGGAGCAGGGGTTTCCCTTCAGACAATACCCACACTCCATTAATCTGTTTTGCTTTAAATTTTTGTTTCCATTTTTCCACTTCCTTTTCATTATAGGAAAGTGATAAATTTAAATCATCAGTGGTTGTTAATGTTAAAATTAATCCAGGTCCTTCTATGGTTGCTAGCTTTGCAGTGGCATCTGCTCGGTCATTTCCTCTAGAGACAGGGTCAGAGCCACCTGTATGGGCAGAGCAATGAACTACAGCTAGGGCTTCAGGCAGTTTGAGAGCAGAAAGAACTTCATTAATAATTTCTGCATTAGCTATGGATTTTCCAGCTGAGGTTAAAAATCCTCTCTGGAGCCATAGCATCCCGACTGAGTGACAAATGTCAAAAGCATATCTAGAATCCGTATAAATTGTTGCCTTTTTTCCCTTGGCAATTATACAGGCATGTTTCAGAGCTTTGAGTTCTGCCCCTTGAGTGCTAATATTAGAGGGCAGCGAAGCTGATCACTCAGTGGCAAATTCTGTGACTACAGCAGCTCCAGTGTAGCATATGCCATCTCTCATAAAAGAAGAACCATCAGTAAATAAGACCAGATCTGAGTTGTTTAAGGGAGTGTCCAAGAGATCATCTCGAGGCTTTTCTGCCATGGACACTAGTGTTTCACAACTATGTAATGGTTCTCCTGAAGTTGGTAAATCTGGAAGCAAGGTGGCAGGGTTAAGAGTTGAACAGCACTTCAAGGTAATGTTTTCATTGTTTAACAAGGTTATTTCATACCTTGTAATTTGCTGATCAGAAAATGCCTGTGTTCTGTGTCTTAGCAACAATGCTTCTACCTCATGTGGGCACATAATTGTCAATGGGCATCCCAATACTAGATCAACAGTTTTTGTCACTAGTAAGGCTGTAGCAGCTACTCCTCTAAGACATGGTGGTGCTCCTGATGCTACTGGGTCCAGTTGGGCAGAATAATAGGCAATTGGGTGCTGAGAAGGTCCCAAAGTCTGAGTTAAAACACCTGAAGCTACCCCTCTTTGCTCATGCACATACAAAGTAAATGGCTTGTTGTAATCTGGGATGCCTAGAGCAGGGGCAGACAGGATAGCCTTTTTTAGATCTGATAGAGCTGACAGGTGTTCTGGTTCTAATTTGAGAGGTTCAGGGACCGAATCCCTTGTTAGTGCTATAAGGGGTTTAGTAACTTCTCCATAGCAAGGAATCCATTGTCTACAAAACCCTGTTGCTCCCCAAATTGCTCTCAACTGTTTCTTAGTGGTAGGAGCACTTAAATTTTGAATATTCTCAATTCGTCTGGGAGAAATCAAGTGGGCACCTGTAGACAAGATGAACCCCAAATATTCTACTTTAGGGAGGCACCACTGAACCTTATCCTTCGAGATCTTATGACCTCTTTTGTGCAATTCCAAAAGAAGGTGCTTGCTATCTTCCTGACATGTTTCTGCATCTGTTTAGGCCAAGAGTAGGTCATCTATGTACTTGATTAATTTGCTGTTTTTAAATTTTATATTATCTGTATCTTGGCTCAAAATTTGCTCAAATAAGCTCGGGCTGTTTACGAAACCTTGTGGCAGACAACTCCAGCAGTATTGACGGCCCTGACAGGTGAAAGCAAAGATATGCCTCGAGTTCTCAAGTATGGGTATAGAAAAGAAGGCTGAGCACAAGTTTACTACTGTAAAGTATGTAGCTGTGCTAGGAATAGAAGAAATAATAGTATTGATATTGGAAATTACGGGGTGTCTTTTTATAACATGATTGTTCACAGCCCTCAAATCCTGCATGAATCTGTAGAGGTGTTTGCCATCAGGCCCTCTTTTTGGTTTTTTAAACGGCAGGATGGGCATGTTGTATTCAGATTTACAAGGGATTATTATTCCCTGTGCAATTAATGAGTTAATTACTGGGGTAATTCCCTCAATTGCCTCTTTTGAGAGGGGATACTGAGGAATGGAAGGAGGTGGGCTAGATTTAGTTTTTATCTGCACAGGAACAGCCGACTTAAGTAAGCTTACATCAGAAGAAGATGTGGCCCAAAGAGACTCCGGTATATCTTCAGGTATTGCAAAGGTGGGATGCTCTTTTTTCTCCTGGCTCTCTGAGAGAATTACAGGGAGTAAATTTAAAGATTCCTCTGGTACTTCCAATGATAAAGAACCATCTGGGGAGCAGGTTATTGTGGCTTTGAGTTTGCATAGAAGGCCCCTCCCCAGCAAATTTAAAGGGGAGTCAGGCATCAAAAGGAAGGAATGTTGTACCTCTAGGGGTCCTACAGACACCATTCTAGGAGGAAGTCTTTTAACTCTTTGTGTTATTCCTGATACTCCTATTACATTCTCTGAGCCAACAGAATAACATTGTAAATCAGGTGTTCTCTTTAATACAGACCAGGAAGCTCCAGTGTCTAATAGACAATCATAATAGGTGTTACCCATCTTTAAAGTAACATGGGGTTCATTAGTATGGGGGGGTAGTGGATAGGGACAATGGGTAGTAGGACATCAGGGTCCAGAAAATCAAAGGTTGTATCCTCTGATTCCTGTGCCCCAGCCCCCCCGGACACCTTCATTGTGTTTGGGAAGTTCCTTGGGCACCCCCCTGAAAAGTGCCCCGCTGAAGGGCATCCCCCTGAGGAGCATTTGTGCCTCGAGTATTTTTTGGACGAGCACCATTTTTTATATTTTGTTGTGGAGTTATTTCATTTGAGTTATCATTTTCCCAATATCCATTCCTATAGTCATCATTCCTAAAGTTGTGGTTTTCATTGTCATAATTATATTTATTTCCATAATTATCACTTCTGTAGTTGTTATTAAACTGAGTATTCCTTCCTATAATCTTGAGAAAAGCTCTACACTGTACCATATTGTGGCCCTTCTTCCCACAGAAGTGGTAGGTAATGGATTGATAATTAGATTTCTGGAGAGGGGCAATTGTCGTTGGTTCATTATCATGCTCACTTTCTAATTTAGTTATCCTATCTATTAAACATCTCATTTTTTTCTTCATTTCCTCCATGTCATCATTATTTTCTTCTTCCTTTTCTTTGTTTCCCTTTAAAACATATATAGCTATTTTTTGCAATTCTTCAAAGTCCATCTCTGACCATCTTGGACATTGTGTTCTAAAATAATTCTTAATTGCTTTGCAAGAGTTATTGACAAAGATCCTTCTAACTTCTCTTATGCTAGTTTCTTTAGTTAGGTCCCAATCCAGGTATCTGTCACCAAACTCGATTATTCTATCCATGAATCTGGAGGGTGTTTCTTCCTCCTTTTGCTTAATTTTTTCAAGCTCCATCCACTTATCTGTATTGTCTGCACATTCCTTCATTGCCGTAAGGATGGCCTCTCTACAACGGTATAGTTGTAGATAATCCTCAGGATTGTTATAGTCCCATTCAGGATCCTGAGATGGCCAATATGCTGCATTACGCCCCCGGGTTTTGTTGGCATAAGCAATTATTTTATTTTTTTCACGTTCAGTTAAAAAAGCCTATAGCAAGTTCTCAACGTCCTTGTAAGATGGATTATACTGAAAAAATATGTCTCCCATCTTTTTTGTTACTAGAAAGGGATCTTGTTCATATGTGGGGATATTTCGTGTAAATTCATTTATTTCTTGGGGAGTAAATGGTATCCTGTGTCTTAAAGTCACCACATCCCCATTCCGTCCTATTTCAGGTACTTCTCTTAGAGGAAACAGGCCTCTAGTTGAATTTTGTACCTGTGGGTCAGTTTGACAAGGACAGGTTTCTCTAGGAGGACGAGATCACTTTTGTGTTGGAATTTGGTTTTCTGTAGGAGAGGGAACATGAGAAACTGGGATTGCAGGGGAAGGGTTTTGGGGATTAAATTCAGTCAACCTTTTATGGAGGTTTTAATTACTAACAGGAGGAAGAAAGGTATTAGAGAGCGAGAGAGAGAGACTGAGAGAGACAGAGAGAGAGAGAGACAGAGAGACAGACAGAGAGAGAGAGAGAGAGAGAGAGAGAGAGAGAGAGAGAGAGAGAGAGAGAGAGAGAGAAGGGAATAGGGCTTAAATACCCACTCTGCTTAGGCTGGGCCAAAGGCCCAAGGCCTTGGATAGCTGAGGCAAAGAAAAGAGATCAGTCCCTATCACTCACGTGACCAAAATGGAGAAACAGTCTGAGGGCCTCCACCCCAAGCACCAGGCAGCAACCACCACACTCTCCCTCCACACAGCCCCTCCCAGCCTCCTCAGCTCTCCTCTACCTCACTTCCTGTGTCTCACCTGTGCCAATGGTGGCTCTCGCTTCACCCAGGACCGCCCAGAGGTCTGTCCCCTTTGCACATGTCTGTTGAAGGTCATATTCTCAAATAATTTAATCTTGAGCTTTGCTGCAGCCCTTCCTAAATCCTGTTACCCTGAGTAGGGTGGAGATTGTAGTTTCCAAGACCTGATTCTGTCATTCCAAGTATCTCTATTGTTATTGATCAGGAAATAGCCAAATCCCATCCTTTAAAGAATGGTTTGAACAGGGTTGAGTAGTTTTGAAATTCACATGGGGGGATGTGAAAAATGGGGACATGAATATACACTCAATGGAACTGTGAATTGATTTTGGAAAGTCATCTGGAATTATGCCCCCAAAGTTATAAAACTGTGCATATACCCTTTGATCCAGCAATAAACTATGAGGTGGGGGGGGGCAGTTGGGTGGCTCAGTAGATAGAGAGCCAGGCCTAGAGACAGGAGGTCCTAGGATCAAATCTGGCCTCAGAGACTTCCCAGCTGTGTGACTCTGGGCAAGTCACTTAACCCCCATTGCCTAGCCCTTACTTACACAGTATTGATTCCAAGATAGAAGGTAAGGGGTTAAAAAATTAATACTACTAGGGCTGTTTCCTAAGACGATCAAGAGAAAAAGGAAAAGAACCTGTATATTCTAAAATATTTATAGCAGGTCTCTTTGTGGTGGCAAAGAATTGGAAATTCAAGGGATGCCCATCAATTGTGGAATGGCTGAACAAGTCATGACATATGATTGTGATCAAATTCTGTGGTGCCATAAGAAATGACAAGCAGGTTAATTTTTAAAAAATGAAAAGACCTACATGAAAGTATGAAGAGTGGCATGAGCAGAACCAAGAGAACATTATGTACAGGGATAGAAATATTGTTTAAAGAATAACTTGTGAATGTCCACCTCCAGAAAAAAAAAGAACTGATAAACAGAAACCAGCAAGATATAATTTTATATATACATACTTTTTTGGGTCAAATGACGCATTTGTGGGGAGGGAAGGGGAGGGAGGGAGATATCTGGGAGCTTTAATGTAACAAGGAAATAAATAAAAAGGAAAAAATATTTGTATTAACGGAGTCAAAACTGTCTCATACTAGTTGAAAACACATCTCAATCAGTCAATCAGTCATAGACTTTAGACCATGTATTGGAAAATCCTTCAGTAGAAGTGATTAAACAAAAATGTGTTAAGATAGGCTAAGGAAAATTGAACTTCCCCAGAGATAATGTGTAAATCATCAAGGTAGTTAGAAACTAGACTCATTCAAAGGACTGGAGCAAACATGGTACTCAGCTAACCTTCCTGAGATAGCCTACTTGAGAGAAGAAGGAGAAACATCAGCTTAGGTTTCAGTATTGGTCTCTTCTCCCATTTCCACCCCCCTGTCTGGACACCCCCCATGCAGAGAAGGACAAGGACTTTGTAAGTTTCCTGAAGTTTTAAATGTTCTAGCTACCCATCTGTGATAGCCACATCCCTGGATCAGTTGGTGGCAGTATCCATTTGGAGAGCCAAGGACAGAATGAGCATAGATTCATGGTTCCACAATGGAACCAATAAAAACAAAACTATATCATGCCCAATGGGAGCCTCTTCCAGACACCAAGAGCTGTGTGTTACTCCTTTGATGCATGCGCTCTCTTGACTTGACACCACTTTCTCTTGGATTCTGTATGTTCTTGTGGGAGAATGTGTCACAGATTTTTTGTTGGAATATTTTGTACTCACTGTTATTGCTATTCCACTTTAGTAAATGCACTCTAGGGGGATGTCTACCTCAAGTATGTGAAGAATTCTCCTGGCAGAATGGGTGGATGAGCTCAATTTATTCCAATAGTCATGAAGTTGGCTAAAGCAGGTGCTGTAGAGCACTTAGAGCTTGGTCAGACATTGAAGATATTAATGGTATACACAGCACCCCTGGCCATCTCTAGGCGACTTTTGTCTTGCCACTAGGTTTCTCAGACTGGGTCGTCTTAGCTGTGTGGTCCTGGGAAAGTCACTTAACCCAGGAGGCCAGATTTGAACCTAGGACCTCCTATCTCTAGGCCTGGCACTCAATTCACTGAGCCACCCAGCTACCCCCCCCCCTTAGTATTGATTCTAAGACTGAAGGTAAGGGTCTTTTTTTTTTAATTAAAAAAGAAAAAGAAATAGAATGAGGCTGATAACTTTGTGCAATTTTGCCTCATTTAAATCCAATTCATGGGCAAGCCAAGACTACTCCACAATTGAATATCAAAAACAAAGGTCATTATTTTAATGTATAATAAATTTTATATTTCAAAGGGAGATATTTATCTTGACTAAGAACTTAGGGCATTTGTGGGAGAGATCTATAACATCAGATTGAGTACAGGTCCTAAGAATGGCAGGAGCATCAGTGGTTGGCCTTAGAAGTGTCCATGACAGTAGCAGAGGCTTCAGGAACTTTCAGCCCAGAGATGGTAAGGGGGTCAGACAACTGGTCAGAAAAAGATTATAGGGAACCCTTTACTGGCATTGTATCTGTATCTGTGTCTGATTAGCAGCTCAATTGTCCATAAAAACTTCTGGATCACAGTTTCAGGAAGGACAGGAGTGTTCATGATTAGTCACAAGGGAACAGGAGACCTGGTCACAGTTCCAAGGACAATAAGAGCTCAAATACTTATAGCTACATGGAAGGAGGGGCCCTTCCTGGGTAAAGACCAGAGTAGGGAACAGGAAAACCTTTACCACACCTCTCCCTGGATTACACCCACTTGGAAGCAACAAAAACTTGAAATATGAAGTAATGCTGAAAACAGAAATACAAAAAAGCCTAAAGCTTGGTAGTCCTTCCCTCCCCTTGTTTGAGCAAAGCCTAACTTTAACATAAAGTTCAAAGTGAAGAAATATGCTAGGAAAATGAGCAAACAACAACGACAAGACCTTGGCCATAAAAAAAGTATTCCAGTAGCCAGAAAGACAAAGACATAAGTGTAGAAGACAACAATGTAAAAAAAGTACAAGGCAAAGTCTCAAAGAAGAATGCTAATTGGAATGAATGCCAACAAGAATTCCTGGAAGAATTAAAGAAAGATAAAAGGATGGTAATGAATAAATTAGGAAAAGAAATGAAAGTAATGTATTAAAATTATGATGGCTTAGTAAAAAAAGGCACACAAAATATTAAAGAAAATAACACCCCAAACCTCAGAATTGTCCTAATGGTAAAGGGGGTGCAAAGATTCATTGAAGAAAATAACTTTTTTAAAAAGGAGAGTAGGCCAGATGGAAAAGGAAGTATAAAAATTCACTGAAGAAAAGAATCTCTTTTTTTTTTTAAATATATTTTATTTGATCATTTCCAAGCATTATTCGTTAAAGACATAGATCATTTTCTTTTCCTCCCCCCCACCCCCCATAGCCGACGCGTAAGTCCACTGGGCATTAGATGTTTTCTTGATTTGAACCCATTGCTTTGTTGATAGTATTTGCATTAGAGTGTTCATTTAAAGTCTATCCTCTGTCATGTCCCCTCAACCTCTGTATTCAGGCAGTTGCTTTTTCTCGGTGTTTCCACTCCCATAGTTTATCCTTTGCTTATGAATGGTGTTTTTTTTTTCTCCTGGATCCCTGAAAGTTGTTCAGGGACATTACACCGCCCCTAATGGAGAAGTCCATTACGTTCGATTATACCACAGTGTATTAGTCTCTGTGTACAATGTTCTCCTGGTTCTGCTCCTCTCGCTCTGCATCACTTCCTGGAGGTTGTTCCAGTCTCCATGGAACTTCTCCACTTTATTATTCCTTTGAGCACAATAGTACTCCATCACCAACATATACCACAGTTTGTTCAGCCATTCCCCAATTGATGGGCATCCCCTCGTTTTCCAGTTTTGGGCCACCACAAAGAGCGCAGCTATGAATATTTTTGTACAAGTCTTTGTGTCCATTATCTCTTTGGGGTACAGACCCAGCAGTGCTATGGCTGGGTCAAAGGGTAGATATTCTTTTGTCGCCCTTTGGGCATAGTTCCAAATTGCCCTCCAGAATGGTTGGATCAGTTCACAACTCCACCAGCAATGAATTAATGTCCCTACTTTGCCACATCCCCTCCAGCATTCATTACTTTCCTTTGCTGTTATGTTAGCCAATCTGCTAGGTGTGAGGTGATACCTCAGAGTTGTTTTGATTTGCATCTCTCTGATTATAAGAGATGTAGAACACTGAAAAGAATCTCTTTAAAAGCAGAATTGGTCAAATAAAAAAAGAGGAATAAAATTCACAAAAGAAAATGTCTTTAAAAATTAGAATTGAAGGGGATAGCCAGGAGACTCAGACTGAGAGACATGTCCAGAGATGGGAAGTCCTGGGTTCAAATCTGGCTTCCAACACTTCCTAGCTATGTGCTGGGCAAGTCACTTAAGCTCCATTGCCTAACCATTACTTATCTTCTGCCGTAGAAGCAATACACAGTATTGATTCTAAGATGGAGGGTTAAAAAAAATTAGAATTGGACAAGTGGAAGCTAATGAGTCCATGAGACTTAAAGAAAAATAAAATAAAGTCAAAAGGATGAAAAAAAAGAGAATGAAATATCTCACTGGAAAAAATAATTGACTTAGAAAATAGATTGAGGAGAGATTATTTAATAATTACTGAACTACTTAATGCCATGATGAAAGAAAGAGCCCAGACATCATATTTAAAGAAATTATAAAGGAAAATTTCCCTGATATCTTATCTAGAGGGTAAAATCAAAATTGAAAGAATACACTGATCATTTTCTGAAAGATCTCAAAACGAAAACATCTAGGAATATTATAGCCAAATTCCAGAGGTCCCATGTCAAGTAGAAAATGTTGCAAACAGCTGGAAAGAAATAATTCAAATATCATGGAGCCATCAGTCTGGATATCATAAGATTTAGCAGCTTAAATAGATATTTAATGAAATTGAGGATTTCCAAGCATTCCTGATTTTAAAAAGAACAGAACTAAAGAGAAAACTTAGCATTTACTCAAAAGACTCGAGAAGCATAAAAAGATGAAACATGAAAGAATAATCATACAGTATTTAATATTTATTGATTATTAATAATAATAACTATTGTTGCATTCCTATAAGACAATGATACATGAAATGCCCAAGAACTTTATCATTATTAGGGCAATTAGAAGGAGTCCACAATAGAGAGAAGGCATGAGTGTGAGTTAATTATGTTGGGATAATCTCCCCCACCAAAATTGTCAAGGTAAGAAAGAAGGAAGCACTGAGAGAAAGGGGAAGGGAGAGTAAAATGGGGAAAATTCATTTACATAAAAGAGGTGTGCAATGAAGAGTTTTTATAGTGGAGAATAAAATAGGATGGTGACAGGCAATGCTGGAACTTCATTATCATCAGAATTGGTTCAAAGAGGGAAGAATATATGTGTGTGTGTGTGTGTGTGTGTGTGTGTGTGTGTGTGTGTGTATACACCCAGTGGGGTAATCTTTCTTACTCAATAGAAACAGGAGGGGAAGAGGATAAGAGATATGGGAGATAGAGATGATAAAAGGGAAGGTAGATTAAGGAAGACAGTGGCCAGAAGCGAAATAGACTTTTGAAGATAAAAAGGATAAAAAGAGAGAAGGATAAACAGAAGAAAATAGGATGTAAGAAAATACACAGTAATCATTACTGTGAATGTGAATGGCACGAGTTCACCCATAAAATGAAAGCAGAAAGCACAATGGATTAGAAACCAGAATCCAATAATGTGTTGTATATAAGAGACATATTTGAAACAGAAAGACACACAAATTAAAATAAAGGGCTAGAGCAGACTCCATTAGGTTTTTGCTATTGTTCAACCATTTTCAGTTATGTCTGACACCTTATGACCCCCTTTGGGGTTTTCTTAGCAAAGATAGTGGAAAGGTTTGCTATTTCCTTCTCCAGTTTGTTTTATAGACGAGGATACTGAGGCAAACAGTGTTAATTGACTTGTACAGGTCTCACATTTCCTTCTCCAGCTCATTTTAAGGATGAGGAAACTGAGACAAATGGGCTTAAGTGACTTGCCCAGGGTCACACAGCTAGAATGTGTCTGGGATCAGATTTTAACACAGGAAGATGAGTCTTCTTGACTCGAGGCCAATAATTTCCTGCTAATTGCCTTGTAAATTGTAATTACTAGTGCCTTTACTCTGTAACTACTTTCTATTTCTAATATGTATTTATTTGTATTTATTCTGAACACACATATATATGCATATGCATGTTTATGCATATATGTTTATATCCTCTACCTCCTATAAAATTTAAGTTTCTTTAGAGTAAAGATTATTTCTTTTTTTTTTGTACTTGTATTCCCAGCCCCTATCACAATGCCTAGCACAAAGTAGATGCTTAATAAAACACGTGTTGACTGATTTATTGACCTTAAAGAGCATAAATAGGCAATTAAAGGGAAAATGCTTCTAGCTGCATGCTGTAGTAGCATTGCAACAAGGCTTTAATTTCCCTTTCCTCCTCAGTTCTCCTCCAAGATGGTCTGAGAAGAACTAAAAAGAAAGGGATTGAGATGTACCCTGGGCAAGAATGTCCAATCCATAGCACTCTGGGGAAATGGGGAGAAAAAAATCTATGGACTGGACTCGGTTTGATTTTACCAACAGAAGTAGCTGCATTCCTGGCTTCAGGCACTCTCTACCATCCCTGACTCTCTCCAGGCCACTCCAGCTACGTGTCTGCTCTTGTCTCACTCTCATTTCTGCTCTTCCATGCATGGTCTATAAAGAGATTTCAGTTTATACTTTGCGTTTTCCTGCTTTCAGTCAAAGGGGTGTCCGGGGCGGGGGGGGGGGGCAGCTGGGTAGCTCAGTTGATTGAGAATCAAACCCAAAGATAGGAGGTCCTGGGTTCAAATGTGGCCTCAGACACTTCCTAACTGTGTGATCCTGGGAAAGTCATTTGATCTCTATTGCTTAGCCCATACCGCTCTTCTGCCTTAGAACCAATACACACAAAGGGTTGTCCAATGCTCTCTGCTACACTCAGTAGGAGAAGCTTCTCTTCCTGAAGATAGATAATTGCTTCTTGCTTCTCTGTGTAGACACCCACCTCCATGACATTGAGAATGAGTCCCTTCAAGGCCAAAAGAAGTGGAATCCTTGGGACTTCCAGAAGAGATTGCCTGCACATAATCTTCAAGACCCCTTGCCCTCCAAGGTCTGTGATTTCTGGGAGGTCCTTTTGAATTTTCCTGGGTCTCAGAAAACCCAGACTGCTTTACAAAAACATCATGACCATTTTCAATATAATTGGTAGATTTAATGAAAATATATATTATTATTAAATTATATAATGTGGGTGAATTTCATTGAACTCTAGTGATAGAATTTAGTAAATATTAGGATGAAACATGGAACTATATGCTCTAGTTAAAAATGTAGTTTCTTATAGAATATGGGCCTATTGCATACTTTTAGATGATTGCTTTAATTGAGAAATTTGTGTAAAGATACAGTCTTTCAAGTTGATACAAGGATAGTCAAATTTATAAACAGCAGTCATTGAAATAAAAACTCTTTGCAAAATTATGTGATGATATAAGATCAAAGCAGAAGATATTTCTATATTTTTATAAACCACACTGATTTTCACATGCCAAAAAACTAAAAATATTTTAGCTCTAAGAACAAATGGCCGTTTTCATGGTAATAATAGTAAAGATTACACAAATTAATAACAAAACAAACAAATAACAAAAATTGTTCCCTGAAACTTGATTTATATTTTGGAAAAATTGGATACTATAAATTAATTAATACAGGGTTCTCACACTTGTAAGCTATTTCAAAAAGATAAAATGATGATATTTATGTAAAATAGCTATGGCTAATGACATTGCAGAATATACTGTTCCCCCCCCCCCAAAAAAAATACTTGCCCTACAAATGAGACAGAAGAAAGCAAAGACTTGCTTTTTTATTATTTAACTAGTTTACAAAAGCTATTCCATAGACTATATATTTTAAAGACCTAGATATTCTAAATATCAGTGAATGAGAATCCATTTGGCATGGATAGATATGGGAAATGTGTTCTTATGCTATCATAACAAAAATAAAGTAGATTTACCTTGTGATAGTATATTGAGGCAAGTAGTTGAACCTGAAAATATTATAATATTCTTCCAGGGGTGAATAAAGAATTCCCTGGTTTATCAAATCAAGTGATACCAATATCATTGTTGATGACAACACATTTTGAGAAGCTTTACTTAAAAAAAAAACAAGGACCATCCACCATATTCCTATTATAATGGTTATTATTTTCATAAATTATAATTATGATAATTGGTATAGGTAATAGATGCTAGAGATGCCTGTAATGTGATCATGCTGTATCCATATATGCCTAGCCTTTCCTCTGATTTCTATCATTATAGAAAGTAGAAGGCAACTTTGGGATTAATTGCCAACTATAGGGGTATAAAAAATTGTTTGACCACCAGATGGCCATCTGACTACCTATGAGTAGCTTGATCTCCCTACTACTCCCTCCTGAGCCCATGTGACAATAGCACTCCCAATTCCCAACCAGGCCAAGGTTTAAAAGAGGTTTTCAAAGAAACAAATCCTCATCTTGTGTTTAGGATTAGATTTGTCAGAATCACAACTTATTATTTCATGTAGTTGCAAAGAAAGTTTGTTAAGAAATCTAAGTAACAGATTTAGATGCATTGTCAAAATTTATCTAGGTGCTTTCCATTACATTAGTTTAATACTTAAGTAGAAAATGATAGACTCCAGGATAGAGTTCTAATTTAAAGGAAGTAAACTGAAACACTTTGGGGGTTTTTATCAAGTCCCTCACAGAAATTAAAGGAGTTTAAAGAGGAAATAGATACTAAAACCATACTAGTGGGGGACCGCAACCTTCCCCTATCAGAACTAGGTAAATCAAACCAAAAAATAAATATGAAAGAAGTAAGAGAAGTGAATGAAGTGTTAGAAAAATTAGAGTTAATAGGTATTAGGAGAAAAAGAAATAGGGATAAAAAGGAATATACCTTCTTTTTAGAAGCACATGACACATATATAAAGATTGGACATGTACTAGGGCATAAAAACATTGTAAACAAATGTAAGAAAGTAGAAATAATAAATGCAATTTTCCAGACCATAATGCAATCAAAATCATAATCAATATGTGCTTATGGAAAGGTAAGTTTAAAATTAATTAGAAAATAGTCTAATTCTTTAAAACTGATGGATCAAAGAACAAATCAAAGAAACAATTACTGATCTCATTGAAGAGAATAACAATGAGGAAAAAACATATCAAAATCTATGGGATGCAGCCAAAGCAGTACTCAGGGGAGAAATTTATATACCTGAGTGCATATATCAATAAATCAGAGAGGGAAGAGGTCAATATCAAGACCCTAACAGAAAGGACCTTAATAATGTGCCACTAGATGGTGGAGTAGAAACAGGAGTGAAACCACCAGGAGAACCCTCTCGACCAATTTAAAATAATGCCACAAAATGAATTCAGGCATGAAAGAACCAATAACAAGACAGAATGAAGCAACTTTCAAGAAGGGAACAACTTGAAAGGTAAGCAGAGAACAGGGGCACTGGGGTGAAAGGGGAGCATAATCACCTGGAGGCTACAGCAAGGAATAAGGAACAAGCCAACAGCAAGCCCCTCTTCCCCAGCTACTGTGCCAGGTTCTGAACCTGGGCCCAAGACAACATCCAGATCCTGAGACCCAGTCTGGACCAATAGTGGTCCAACCCAACACACACCCTTTAAATTTCCAAGCAAACCTGCCAGAATGCCAATTAAGGGCAGTCCACCCTGGGCTTGTGGTGAGGATATAGATCCCAGTTTGGAGTAGCCAGTAGACCCAGAGCTGCCCTACCCCATCCCTGTGTAATAATTAAAATAGTGGAAGACATAAATTGTTGCAGATAAATAGAGTTGGAGCCTTAAATTGAGACCGCAGAAAATATGGTTTCAAGACAGTGTCTTGTTTTTAAATCAAATATAAGGTGGTTGCCAGGGAAAATTTCCCAATTATTAAATATACCCAAGTCAGCTGGGCTTTATAGAGATTTTAGTTCATACAAATGAGGAATTAAAGAAAGGGAGAGAGAGAGAAAAAGGAAACAATGAGAAAAGGGCTACACCAGCCTAGGCCAGCATGAGCCTGCCTAGGCTGAAAACCCTAAGAGAGAGATCAGTCAGTCTTTTTATCCACTCACCACAAGATTTGTCCAAGCAAGGATTCTAGTGTTCAGAGAGACACCAGCTGCCTCCTCCAATTCAGCTTTCCTAGCTGACTCTCCCGAGAGAGACTCAAGAGAGACCCGAGAGAGACAGTGTTTCCTCAGAGGGAGTTCCAGCGAGCCTCCTGCTCTCAGTTTCTCCTCTCCTTTTAAAGGGAATTTTCTCCTATGTCTCCTCCCCTAAGTTCTCACATCTACCAATCACAGTAGATGTTTTCCAAAGGACAGACCATTCTTAATTCACACCTAAGAAGGCTTGAACTTTTGATTAAGTTCACACCTGAAAAAAAACCTCTGAATAAGTTCTCACCTCTTTGCTCCTTGTAAATTCACAAGTTTCCTGGCCTTTATAGGTACTTAGCACCCTTTTGTATTAGATCTAAAAATATGCACAGCTTAAGAACTTTTGCCTTACTATAAGTATGGGTTTAAGTATTTTTCATTGTTCAGCAAGGAGTTTCTTCCCTAAAGCATGCATGCTTAAGTAGGGGTGGAGTAGAGGTCTCACATTCCTGATCTAAGTCCCTTCATTGTTTAAATGGGGAATGGTCTTAACCAAACCTTATGAAGTAGGGTCTGAGAATTTTTAAGGTTCACACCTGACAGGGGAAGTCTTTAGCATGCTGACTTGCTAGAATTCAAACTATCAACAGTTTAAGGGAGTGATTGAATCAACAGTGCAAGGTGGCTCTCCTAGCTCCTAGCTCATAGATCATCATATCATATTGAAAGAACCTGAAACTTGCAGAAACCCATAAATTAGGCTAAGGGTAGCATCAAGGAAGGCATGAAGTTTAAGAGGGTGTCCTAATCTCCCAAAGAATAGAACTTACCTTTTAAAAGACTGGGAAGATAAACAAATATTTTTTTTAAACCTAACCATGGAGAATTTTTATGGAGGCAAAGAGCAAGGCACAGACACAGAAGAGGATAATGAAAGCAAAGCAAACACACACAAAGTCCAAAAGAAAAATATGAATTGAACTCAGATTCTGGAAGAGCTCAAAAAGGATTTAAAAATCAATTAAGAGAGGCAGAGGAAAAAATGGGGAAGAGAAATGAAAACAATGCAAGAAGAAATGGAACAAATAGGCCGAAAAGGAGGCTCAAAAGCTGATGGAAGAAAAATCATTCCTTAAAAATTAGAATTGGGCAACTAGAAGCTAATGGTTCCATGAGACATCAAGAAACAATTAAAAAAATCAAGAGAATTAAAAAAAACAGACGAAAACATGAAATATCTCATTGAAAAAATTGACCCACAGAATAGATCCAAGAAAGACAATTAAAGAATTATTGGACTACCTGAAAGTCATGATAAAAAATCATGGACATCATACTATAAGAAATTATCAAAGAAAACTGACCAGGTATTCTTGAACAAGAGATTAAAATAGAAATGGAAAGAATCCACAGAACACCTCCAAAAAGAAATTTTCAAATAACAACTCTCAGGAATATATTAACTAAATTCAAGAGTCCTCCCCCCCAAGTCAAGGAGAAAATACTGCAAACAACCAGAAAGAAACAATTCAAATGCCATGGAGCTACAATTTGGATCACACAGAACTTAGCCGCTTCCATATTAAAGGGTTAGAAGGCATGGAATTTATATTCAAGAAGACAAAAGATCTAGGTTAACAACCCAGGGTCACCAGGGTCACCTATCCAGCAAAACTGATTATATTCCTTCAGAGGAAAAAATGGTCATTCAATAAAACAGAAGATTTCCAAGCACTCCTGAGGAAAAGATCAGACCTAAACAGAAATTTGAAGTCCAAACACAAGACCCAAGAAAAGTTTAAAAAGGTAAATAAGTGAAAGAAAATTTAAGGGACTCATAAGATCAAACTATATGTATTCCTACATAGAAAAAGGATCATTATAATTCTTAAAAATTCTTATTAGTAATAAGGAAATGGGTCTTGATCGATAGCACATGTTAAACCCAATGGAATTGTGCATCAGATATGGGAGGGGGGCAGGAGAGGGGAGGAACATGAGTCTTGTAACCATGGAAAATAATTCTAAATCATCTAATTAAATAAAATAAAAATAAAATAAAAATAAATTCTTATTAGTAGTTGGAGGGGATGAGGCAAAATTGGGACACTAATGCACTGCTGGTGGAATTGTGAATAGATTCAACCCTTCTGAAATGCAATTTAGAATTGATGTCAAAAAGTTTTAAAAGACTGTCTGCCCTTTGATCCAGTCATACCACTGCTGGGTTGGTACCCCAAAGAGATAATAGGGAAAATATGTATATTTATGCATATTTATTTATAGCCATGCTCTTTGTGGTAGCATAAAATTAGAAAATGAGGAGATGCCCTTCAATTGGGGAATGACGGAACAAGTTCTGGCATCTGTTGGTGATGGAATACTATTGGGCTAATAGGAATAATAAACTGGAGGAATTCCATGTGAACTGGAATGACCTCCAGGATTGGGTGTGGGGGGAGGAAGGTCTATGACCAGCATGTGCTAACAAGTGACAAATCAGAAACAACTGACTGACCCCCTGGGCTGTTGTAAGCCAAGCTTAAGCCACCATTGGTACATGTGAGACATAGGAAGTGATGTGAAGAACTGCCTTTATATTTCACATCACTTCCTGTGAGAGGGACCCTTTTGAGAACTTGGCCCTGGAACTTGAGCCTAGAGGAGCTCAGCCTGAGACCTCAGACTGCTTTCCTTTTAGATATTCACGTGGTGAGTGATAAGACTGACTCCCCTTTCCCTTAGCTTTCTGGAGAGGCCCCTTGGCCAAGGCCTCTGAATTCCTGCCTGGCTCTAAACAAGCCAGAGCAGTTCAATTCCCTTTTCCTCTCTCTTTCTCTCATTCTTGATTTCCTTCTATTGTAAATAAACTACCATAAAATTCCATTCTGACTTGAGTATTTCATTGGGATTTAGAATTTAAAATCCCTGGTGCCCAATTAAAATATGTTCAGTCTTAACCCTATATTTACCCCTTACAAGAGGAGGGGAAGGAAAGAACATGAATCATGTAGCCATGCAAAAATATTCTAAAGTAATTAAATAAATAAACTTTAATAAAGGGGGGAAAAGAGATAAAAATACAAAAAATGAAATACAAAAAAATCTTATTATTATTAGAGCAATTAAAAGTATATTTAGAGAATGTGGAAATAAACTGATTAGGATGATATGCTATGCAAAAAAAAATCAAGGGGTGACAAAAAGAATTGAGCTAAGATAAAAGGGAAGGGAGAGATGGAATAGGGGTAAATTATCTAACCTAAACAGGCATGAAAATGTATTACAGTGGAGGGAAGGATGAGAGTGGTGAAAGGCAATGCTTAAACTTTATTCTTATTGTAACTAGCTCAGAGAGGAAATAACAACCATACTCAATGGAGTACAGAATCCTCTCTTACCCTATAGAAAAATAGGAAGGGAATAAGACAAGGGAAAGGAGGTGGTAATAGGAGAGAGGGAGAAGTGGGAGGTGGGTGATAAAAAGCAAAACACCAGTGAGAAGGAACAAAATGAAAGGGGAAAGAGCAGAATAAAAAAGATGGAGGGCAATACACAGTAATCATAACTATGAATGTGAATGGGATGAACTCACCTATAAAACAGAAACATAGCAGAGTGGATTGAAAATCAGAATCCTACTATATGTTGTTTACAAGAAACATATTTGAGGTAGGGTGACATACACAAAGTAAAGGTAAAAGTCTGGAGAATCATTTATTATGCATAATCTAAAGCAAAAAAAGCAAGAATTGCAATCATTATCTTAGACAAAGCTAAAGCAAAAATAGATCTTATTAAAAGAGAGAAGGAAGGAATTTACATCTTGCGAAAAGATACTTAAACAACAAAGTAATATCAATACAAAATATATTTGCACCAAATTGTATAGCCACTAAATTTTTAAAGAAGAATTTAAATGAACTTTAGGAAGAAATAGACAGTAAAATTATACTAGTTGGGGACCAGAAATTCCCCCTTTTAGTTCTAGATAAATCAAACCAAAAAATACACAAGAAAGAGATAAAGGAAGTGAATGAAATCTTAGAAAAGTCAGAACTAATTGCTCTCTGAAGAAAAATGAATGGCAATTGAAGGGAATATACCTTCTTTTCATCAGTACCTGGTTCTTACACAAAAATTTACCATGTATTACAGCATAAAAACTTCACAATCAAATGCAGAAAAGCAAAAAAAAAACCATCCTTTTCAGATCATAAAACAATAAAACTTATAGTCAATAAAGTTGCATGGAATGATAAATAAAAATTAATTGGAGACTAAATAATCTAATGCTAAAAAAGAATTGGTCAAAGAACAGATGACAGAAACAATCAATAATTTTATTAATGAGAATGGAAATGAGGAGACAAAATATCAAAATTCATGGAATACTGCCAAAGTAGTATTTGGGGGAAATTTTGTATCCTTAAATGCTTACATCAATAAAATAGAGAAAAACTAAATTAACGAATTGGACATGCAACTAAAAAACCCCTAGAAAACAAATTTAAAACTCTCATTTAAAGACTAACTAGAGAAAACAAATGAAATAGAGAGAACATTGGTTAATTTGATTTTTAATAAGAAAGAAAATCAAATAACATCAAAAATGAACAGGGTGGACTTGCCACCAATGAAGAGGAAATTAAAGCAATCATTAGAAGCCATTTTGCCCAATTATATGCCAATAAATCTGTCAATCTAAGTGAAATGGATGAATATTTACAAAACTATAAATTTCCCAGATTAAAAAGGAGGAAATAGTTTCATATCAGAAAAATTGAATAGGCCATTAATGATTTCCCTAGAAAATAATCCCCAGGGCTAGATGGACTCACAAGTAAATTCTATCAAACTTTTAAAGAACAATTAATCCCAATATTATTTAAAGTATTTGTGGAAAATAGGCAAAGAAAGAATTTTACCAAATTATTTTTATGAAACAAATATGGTACTGTTACTTAAGCCAAGAACAAAAACAGAGAAAGAAAATTTTAGGCCAATTTTATTTTATTAATGAATATAGATACACAAAATTTAAATAAGATGCTAGCAAAGAGAATTCAACAATATATCACAAGTATCATTCACTATGACTAGGTGGGATTTATACCAGGAATGCAGGACTGGTTAATATTAGGAAAAATATCAGCATAATAGACGATATCAGTAAGAACACTAACATAAATCATATGATTATCTCAATAGATGCAGGAAAAGTCTTTGACAAAATACAACACCCATTCCTATTAAAAACACTAGAAAGTATAGGAACAAATAGGTAATTTCTTAAAATAATAAGTAGTATATACCTAAAACCTTTAGCAAGCATCATCTGCAATGGGGACAAGTTAGAAATCTTCCCAGTAAGCAGGGAGAAACAAGGATGCCCATTATCACCATTATTATTTAATATTGTATTAGAAATGCTAGCTTTGACAATAAGGAAAGAAAAAGAAATTGAAGGAATTAAAGTAGGCATTGAGGAAACTAAACTATGACTCTCTGCAGGTGATATGATGGCACACTTAGAGAATCCTAGAGAATCAACTAAAAAACTAGTTGAAATAGTTAATAACTTTAGTAAAGTTACATGATACAAAATAAACCCAAACAAATCATCAGCATTTCTATATATTACCAACAAAGCCCAGCAGCAAGAGTTAGAAAGAGAAATACCATTTAAAATCACTCTAAACAATATAAAATACTTTAGAACCTACTTGCCAAGGCAAACACAGGAATTACATAAATGCAATGACAAATATTATTCATACAAATAAAGTCAGATCTGAACAATTGGAAAAATATTAATTGTTCATGAGTAGGCTGAGCTAATATAATAAAAATGACAACTCCACCAAAATTAATTTGTTCAGAGCCATACCAATCAAAATACCAAATAATTATTTTATAGAACTAGAAAAAATACTAACAAAATTCATCTAGAAGAACAAAAGGTCAAGAATGCCAGGGGAATTAATAAAAAAAACCATGAAGGAAGAAGGATTAGCAGTACCAGATCTAAACCTGTACTATAAAGTATCAAGAATGGTAGATACATAATATACAGGGGCAAATGACCTTAGCAACCTAGTGTTTGATAAACCTAAAGAACCCAACTTTTGGAATAAGAACTCACTCTTTAATAAAAACTGCTGGGAAAACTGGAAAACAGTATGGCAGAAGCTAGGTATAGACCAATGTCTCACACCCTATACCAAGATAAGGTTAAAATGGACATATAATTTAGACATAAAGAGTGGTACCATAAATAAATTAGGGGAATACAAAATAGTTTTTCTGGCAGCTCTTTGGAGAAGGGAAGAATTTATGACCAAACAAGGGATAGAGAGTATTATAAGATGTAAAATGAATAATTTTGATTATATTAAATTAAAAAAGCTTTTGTATTAAAAAAAAAAACTAATCTGACCAAGTATGAAAGGGAATTTTTTATTCTCTTTTTCTATTTTGAGTTAACACTTGGTTAACACTAACTTAAGTATCCCAACTTAGTACCTCACCAGATTGTGAAGTGTGAATCAGACTTTCTTTTAGTACCTCTACTTAGTACCTCACCAGACACTAAGTAAGAGTGGTAAGAATGTTCGCAAGTCATTTCCTAAAGTAGGTAAAAACCCAATCAGTCAGGAAATTGTGAATCCTTTTGATAAGAGTTTATACCTGCAGAGGATGAGAAGTGGATCCCGAAAAACACTGCTTCCCTGGGCAGTGCCAGACAATTTGAAAGCTGTGATTAGCCCCTGTGAAGAAGAGAAGGGACAAGAAGTCACTATAAAAGCCCTGAATTTCTGGGGCTGGAGGTCAGATTCAGGAGTAGTCCTTGACAGGTCATCATCTTCAGCTTGAACTGCCTCTTGGAGGAAACTTGGGTGAGTGAATTTTCTTTCCTCTCCTGACTTCTGGAGAGAGATTAATTCTGGTCAAGGGTTAACAAGTCATTCCTGGCTGAGTCAAGCACCTAAGCAATATTTAGTGTGACCGGCTAAATATCTTCTCTACCCTCTTTTTGTATTTCTCAACTTTCACTCTCTCCACCTATTTTGTAAATAAAAACTATTGAAAGTCATTTTGACGTGAGCTATAATATTTCAAATTGGTGACCATTATATTATTTATAATTTTAATATATTTTAGTCAAACCCTTCATTTTAATTCCTCACACAAGACTAGAAGGGAACAACAAACTAGAAAAACATTATAAGAAATATCTCTGAGAAAGTTCCAATTTCTCAAATGTATAAAGAACTGTCACATTTATAAGAATACAAGCAATTTCCCAATCGACAAATGGTCAAAGAATATGAACAAGCAATTTTTAGATGGAAAAATCAAAGCCATCAATAATCATATGAAAAAATGTTCTAAATCACTCATGATTAGAGAATTGCAAATTAAAACAATGCTGAGGGACCGCCTCACACCTATTGGATTAGCCAATATGGCAGGAAAAAGAAAATGGTAAATGTTGGAGGGGATGTGACATAATTTGTACACTAATGGATTGTTGGTGGAGTTGCAAACACATTCTGGGGGACAATTTGGAATTATACCCAAAAGGCTACCCTTTGATCCAATAACACTGCTATTGGGTCTGTATTCTAAAGAGATAATAAAAAAGGGTGTTAGATTAAAATTAATAGCTCCAGGTTCTTATTTCCATAGAGTTTATTAATAATCACTTGAAATAAAGAAAGCAGATATTTAGAGATTTAAGCCTATTCTAACCTAAATCTGACCATGTGTTCATCCTCCTGCACAGTCCTCCATCCATGCTCCTGTTCCATGTTCAGAGAAATAGAGAGAGCTCAGATCACACTCACACTCTTTTATTCACATTCATGGATGCAGAGCCAGGTATGCAAAATGGGATGAACTAGACAGGCAATCCAGAAGAGGGATGAAACTCCCTCTACATAATCCCCCCACCATGATTCTATTGGGAGATGAGCATATTGAAATCTTCCAGATTTACATGCCTAGTCTTCCCAGTGAATCATTTCACATAACCAGCTTATACCTCTAAAGATTCTTTAGACTAGAGGTGCATAACATGTTGTACTTTACAAAGGGGAAATTATAACAATGTGGGGATAAGAGGGATAGAAAAGAGGAAGAAAACAAAAACTGATTGATAGACATTTTGACAAAACGCTAATTAGGGGGCATTCTCCTTTGGCATGAGAGTTTACATTCAGAATAAGTATGTTCAACCCCCTTCAGTTCAGTTCATTATATACCAAAGTTCATTCTGGATTTTTTTGATGCAGTGTGTGATTTCCACAGACTTCCTTATGGCACCTTCTCCAAAATATCTGCTTCCTTGATTTGGAGTGTTGGCAAGTTTCTTTTCCTAAAATTTTTCCAAAAGATTTTAAACCTTGGATTTTAGGAAAATTACAAATTTAGGAGCAAAAACTAAATTCTAGAAAAATCTTACATGTATAAAATTCTGAGTAAAAAAAAAAATAAACCTGTAACAGTAACAGGTCCTTGAATAATCAGCAAGGCCCAATTAAAGTGATTTATGTCCCACAAGCCTGTAGGATAATTGCAGCAATTTTGCACTTTACTCAGTGGCAACCAGGACTACAAAAAGTGACATATTATAAAAGAGAAGGGATTAGGTTCTGAGGTAAAAGGGAAGTATGATTCTCTGGTCTGATTTTACCTTCACTCTCAGGGATAGTGAGGTCAAAATGAATTTTGCGAAGGAGTCAGTCTCTTTCTGTAGACAAGAGATGGCCTTAGTGGTTTGGCAAATGGCTTGATCTGTGTCTTGAGCCAATCTTTCAACCTCAGCTGAGATATTTCTAATAGAGTCTATAATTGCTATCATTCCAAAATTTGGCATGGGAACCCAGAAAAACCTCTGTATTGCTGATGAAGAGGATACTGGATTTGGTCTTGACACCTTGAATCTAGAATGCCACCAAGAACCCAGATTTCTGGCTGTAGATTTGTCTCTCTGGCCAATATAATGACCATGCATGGGATACAGGTGGAATAACAGGCTAAACCACAAGCATCATACCATTCTGGTAAAAGGGTAGAATAAGCTGAAGAGTTACAAATATAGAACTGTCCAGGGGTCACCAAGTCCCATGGTAAATCTTCCCTCCTCCAGGATAAGATTGTAACAGTTGTAAAAGGCATATATTTATATGTCCTGTCCATTTAATTTTTAAGCTGTACTCTAGCATAAATAAATGTGGAGGTGGGGAATGCAATAGTGCTGTTGCACTTCACTTTATCTCCCAAGTACTCAGTACTACTCAATGGACCCTTACCTCTTGTTACACACAAGGCAAAGGTAGGTGAATTATCAGTCAGAGGTAGTGGTGCTCCTAGATATCTGAAAATCACTTCCAAAAACCCATTAAAGTCAATTGAGATTTTTAGCTCATTAAATTCTTCAAAGATCACTGATACAGGCTGTAACAATTTTGATGGAGTCCACCCATCATCATCAATGTGACAATTAACAAAGACAAAAGGGGTGAAAGGCCCTTTAGGCAATATGTGATTTCCTTGTGTTGTAAGCTGTGATAATGTCTCATTGCTGTGGGCTGGAATTGTTGCCCATGATAAGACAGAGCTCTGTTGGATCTGATGACACACCCAGCATACATAAAAACCTATATAGGGCTTTGCCGTGGAAAAGAGTTTGTCAACTTGTCTATGGACTTTTATAATGGTATTATCTCCAGTCCAGCCATAGAGGGGCACAAATAAAGACAATGTAACAACATATAGCTAATAGCCAAAACTGGGTGATCCCAGGCAAGTCATGTAACAATATTTGTCTCAGTTTCCTCACATGTAAAATGAACTGGAGAAGGCAATAAACTACTCCACTGTCTTTGCCAAGAAAATCCCAAATGGGGTCTTTCTGAAAAGTTGCACACAACTGAAAAATGACGGAATAATAACAGCCCAAGGACTACCTTGAACTTAGAATAGTTAGCCTCCAATAGGCTAATGTATGTTGGGAGGGGGTTGCCCTTGGATTTCTAGAATAACTGGAGAATTGTAAATGAAGAGAGAATAAGTAGTAAAGCCAAAACAATAACCAAAAGTGACATAATGAAATGGAATATTTTAGGTTAGATTAATATGTGAACTTAAAAAAACAAAATTAAATCTTAAAATAATCAGCACATATCATAAATGTGACAGGATATAGTCATTCAGTGGCAATAGGGGGTACCTGTTTTACATGCAAACAATGAATTCAAGAGTCCTTTTCTCCAATTTTAATAGTTGTTGGAGTGGTTCACAGTACTTGAAATGGACCTTCCCAGGCAGGCTGAATTCATCTGGTGCTCTGGAAATTCTTTATATACACCTTGTCTTCTGGGTGTAGGTCATGGAACAAGAAGTCTAGAGGTCCTGCTTATGTATGCAGAAGAAAAAGGCTTATCCTGCATGGGGGGATGTCCAAAAAAGTATCGCAAATGGTGAGATGTGTAGATCTTCCCTAGGTCTGTTATGAAGACAATCTGCTCTGAGGGAGTTCAGGGCTTGTTTTTATGGTGACTTTTTGTCCCTTCCCCTTTTCACAGGGGTCAATCATAGTTTCCAAATTGTCTAGCACTGCTGAGGAGGCATTGTCTTTGGAATTCACCCATCTCATCCTCTGAAGGTGTCAACTCTGATCATAGGATTCACAAGTTTGGGATCCATACCTCTCATCCTCCGAAGGTGTAAACTCTTATCAAAGGATTCACAAGTTTCTGACTGAGTTAAAAGGGTGGAGCTCTCTAAGTAAATGACTGCGAACTTCCTTACTTAGTGTTAAGTTGGGGTGTTTTTAAGTTTTTGATTGATTAACTCAAAATAGACAAAGAGAATAAAGAATACCCTTTCACAAAAAAAATAAAAATTATAAGTAAATAATATAAATATAATGAAATCTTTGACTACAGAACTACTATGGCTTTTCACAGAAACAGGACCAGTTGGAAAGAAGTCTTCCCAGTTCTGGTCCATCAGAAGGCTGGCTCTGAAGCCCACCTCCTCCTGAGTAGTAGTTTTCAAGCTTTCTTTTTTGAAATCTCTCTACCCAGAAAGTTATGTTTCACAAAGCAGGACCCTTGAATTCAGGCTTTCAGGCTGCACACATACATGTGTCTCCTATGGCCATGGGCTTCTGCCATAGGGTCTTGCTGCTGATGGTAGGGATGGGATGGAGGGGAGAAGGATGGAGAGAGAAATCTCTTTCTATACTTTGCTTCACGGTGCAGGAGGTATAGAAACTTCAGAGTTTCTGCCAGAGCTGACTCTCAAGCTCCCTTTCTCAGAGTACGAGCAGCTTGCTTCTTAAATCCTTCCAGGGGCATAGTAGGCCCTTAGTGAATCAGTAACTAAAAGGTCCATATTTCTTGTCACTGACTCTGTCTAATGACTAATGCCTTATAATGCCATTGAGGATGTTTGTCCAGGGACTGCCCTGATCCATCTCCTTTATAATACTCTGACAATTCACTCTTTTTTTCTTAAATCCTTGCCTTCTGTCTTAGAATCATTTCTAAAACTGAAGAGTGGTAAGGGCTGGGCAATTGGAGTTGAGCAATTTGTCCAGGGTTACACAGATAAGAAGGATCTGAGGGCAGATTTGAACCCAGGACTTCCCCTTACAGGTCTGGATCTCTATCCGTTAAGTCATCTAGTTGCCCCTCAGTATAAATTCTAAGAGAGAGGAGTGGCAAAGGCTAGGCAACTGGAGTTAAGCAACTTACAAGGGTCACATAGCTAGGAAGTGTCTGAGGTCAGATTTAAACCCAGTTCCTCCCAACTCCAAGCCTGGTGCTCTACTTCTGTGTTACCAACTGGCCCTAGTTTACTCTGTAAAATTTTTTATTTTTATTTTTATTTCTTTTAAATCCTCACCTTCCATCTTGGAGTCAATACTGTGTATTGGTTCCAAGACATAAGAGTGATAAGGGCTAGGCAATGGAGGTTAAGTGACTTGCCCAGGGTCACACAGCTGGGAAGTGTCCGAGGCCAGATTTGAACCTAGGACCTCCCATCTCTAGGTCTGGCTCTCAATTCACGGAGCCCCTGAAAATTTTTTATTTTGATATAATTTTTATATCACTTCTTTTTTTATTTGACTTCTACATACACACACACACACATATCCCTTTAACAAAGTATAAAAGAGAAAGAAAAGTTAAGCAAAATAAATCTTCCACCAGCCAGGTGCTGAGGAACTGGGCATGACCAAACTGTCCTAAGCATCCTACCGCTCTCTTTCTGCTACATTTTTTTAGTTATCCAACAGTCCAGGATCAGGGGAACCAAGATTCATTGCTTCTAGTGTAATCAAGGAAGAATGGCCAAAAGCAGAATAAAAACCTGAAATTTAACCAAGATGGATCCAGGGGAGGCAGATGGAACATCCAAGCAGCAGGGGCGGGAGAATTTGAGAATTCTGTTGGAAGATTCAGAGGAAGAGAAAACTGTTGGCCAGGACTGAGTCTGGTCACTCACTGACTCTCACCAGAGACTCTGACAAGAGCTAAGAGGAGAGCTGCTTCCCAATACCCTTTCTACCTGGCTGAGCAGAAGAAGTTCTTGTCCACTGATTGGGGAAAGTCAAACCATTCTCTGAAGAGACTTTGTGATAAAAGTCTTCAACAGTCAATAGGGTCTCCTTGGTCCCTCCGCCCTCTACCCCTCTCTCTCCCTATAGTTCTTTTCCCAAGAAATAAATTAGGCATTTCGTAGACAGAAGATTGTCTCTAAGTTTTGTAACAGGAGGGAAGATTTTCAAAGTCAAAGAAGAAGGGTGAGAGGGGTTGATTTATTTTTGGTCAGGTCCAGACTCCATTGAGATTGAGCAGCTTAGTGGAGGAAGTGGCTACACATTAATCAGCCCCCCTCCAGCAGCTGGTTTCCTGTTCCTAGCATTTTAAAGCCCCCCTGTCTATCCCACGCTTACACTATCATCTGCTCTTCTACCCAGCCCAGAGGAAGAGTCAAATGACCCCATGATCCTGGTTTTAGCTGCAAAAACACTCTGCAGAGAATGTGAGATGCAAACTTCATCTCACACTTTCATAAGATGACACCTTAGCAAAAACAACCAAAGATAAACAAAAAGAAACTCCTATATACGATCCAGAATGGAATAAAAATCAGGCCCAGAATCAGTGGCATCTGGGAGACAATTCTTACTAGGGGAGCCACAGTAATGTCCAATAAATAGACATGGCACCTGTGAGCTCTGGGGAAAGAGTGACAATAAAGAAAAAAGGAGAGGCCAAACCCCCCCCCCAAAAAAAAAACAGAATAAAATACTGAACATAATAAAGGAATCTATAAATGAAGTTAAACTATAGAAATAATCTCAGATCAAAAGGATAACTCCACTATAAATATGAGCAGAACCCCACAGGAAAAAAAATGGCTTGGGCATAAGAATTAAAAGAATATCTAAAAGGACTAAAAGGATTTAAAAAATGAAATTGGAATCAAAATAAAAGCTCTGGAGAAAATAATTGGAAGGAGAATAAGTAATTTACAGTGTCAGATGGGAAATTTTGCCCAAGTAGTTGTCTTCTTGAAAAACAAAATGAAACCATAGCTGTATGACCCTGGGCAGGTCACTTAACCCTCATTGCTTCATTGCCTTCCTCTTGCAACTCTTCTGCCTTGAAAGCAGTACTTAGTATTTTCATACTTAATATTGATTCTAAGACAGAAGGTAAGGGTTTTTTTTTTAAGGAAAGAAAGGAAAAGAAAATAAAACACTGAGAGCTAAATGACTCCATGAGGCAGCAAGAAATATCAGAACAATATCAAAAGATTGTTAAAAAAAAATATAAGGCATCTGCTTTCACAAACTGACCTCAAAAACATTCTGAGAAAAGATCATTTAAAAATCATTAAACTTCCTGAAAACTATGATTAAAAAAAAAAACCTGTGTTCCATTCTTCAAGAAATTATAAAAGTGTTCAGATTTATTAGAATTAAAGGCACCGTGAAAGTATAAACCACCAATTGCTCCCTGAAAGAAACTCCAAAACAAAAATACTCAGGAATGTTATAACCAAATTCCAGGGGCATCAAGTCAAAGAAAAGAATATTTCAAGCAATCAGGAAAAGGATTTTAAATACAAAGGAACCACAGTATGTATCACATAAGATCACGTGGCACAACATCCAATTACTGTCAGGCCTCTCTCTATGGACCATATTTATAAAAATGGTCCACAATAATTCTGTTTAGAAGTAAAGTTCTATTATATATATATATATATACATATATATATATATATACACACACATACACACAAAAACTATACTTATGCCCCCAGTTAGAAAGCAAAACTCTCTAATAATGGGGGGGGGGGGAGCTCTAAGCTCCTAAGAACAACCACTCATTATATCAGTTTTGAAAAGTAGAGTCTTGCCTCTAATGGGGCTTAGTTGCCACTGAATACAGTGGCACAGGGTCATAAATCACCCTTTACCCAGTTTCCTATTACAGGTTGGGCGCTACAAGATGGTCCTTCAAAAAAGATGGATAGAGTCCAGGAGGCTTCTATTGCTAAATGGAAACGGTGTATCAGAAATCAAGCTTGCTTGCATCCTTCCAGTGTTAGAGATCTTCATGAATAGGCGGTGACTCTGCCTAAGGGCAAGGAGGCTATTCCTCACCCAAGTGACGGGCCATCTCAGAGCAAGAGGTTTGCCTCTACTAATGAACAATTGCATCATTATGCATCCGACTGCAAACCAAGCCAGATATCCAATCAGAAGCTGTCTGTAATAAATCAACACTACCCTTGAAAGAGAATTGTCCAGAAATTTCTTAGATCCATTCCACAGGCAGGATTGCCTGATAAGAGTTGACTATTTTGGGGGGCAGCTAGGTGGTAGATTGGAGAGCCAAGCCTAGAGATGGGAGGTCCTGGGTTCAAATCTGGCCTCAGACACTTCCTGGCTGGGTGACCCTGGGCAAGCCACTTGACCCCCATTGCCTAGCCCTTACTGCTCTTCTGCCTTGGAATCAATACACACTATTGATTCTAAGATGGAAGGTAAGAGTTTAAAAAAAAGAGTAGACTATTTTGGGTCATAATTCAGGCTAGTTCTCTCTGGCCCTTCCCTATTACTTCCTCAGCATGGAATTGCCTTGGCCTCAAGCTCTTTGCCCCTTCAAAGCTCCATACACCCTAGAGAAATAGCTATGATCCCTTACAGTTAACAGGCTTCCTTTTCTCTGAAATGGTTTCAAGGACCTCCTTCCTAGGAAGGGCTGGGGAGAATGAAATGTTTATTGTTGGGAGGAGTCTTGTTTTATAATAGCCTCTTGCTATATAACTGTGGTGGGTAATATTTACCTGGAAGAAAAGGGATCCCTTATTTGACTCGAAGGTAACTTTAAGTCACTGAATGAAAGCAAAGGAGAGTTCCTATTTGGCCACTGTAGAGGTGGGAACCTCCCTGGCAAAGGTTGCTAAGGTGGCAAAGATATTGCATCATTCCTGGGATGTAGATCTCAGGGAGAGGGAGGTTCTGGCAGGGAGTCCCTGGGACACTGAGTGGGTGATGGTACAGAGAGAACTTCAAAATCAACTTAGATCCCTGGACAGGTGCTTTATAGTTTATATTACCTGGGTTCAATCTTGTTAGATGTACTCCCACATATTTTATAGTTTCTGTAATTATTTTCAATGGGATTTCTTTTTCTAGATCTTTCTGTTGGACTTTCTTTGTAACAGAAGAATGCTGGGGTGTGTTAGTGTTCAAGGAAGGGCTTGCTGAGCCCTTTTCAGGGCTGCTTGTCTACCTTTGAGGTAAACTCTTACCTTTCATCCAGTTCTCACCTGTGGCTCAAAGAATTTGTAACATGCATAGTGGCCACACTTATTATTGCAAATAATTTGTGTACTATTGGAATTAATTTTCTTTGGATATTTAATAAAATTCACTTGTAAATCTATCTGGTCCTAGAGATTTTTGGGGAGGGGAATTCATTTATTAATTCTTCAATCTCTTTTCTGATACTAAATTATGTAAATAATCTATTTTTTTCTCATAATCTGCATATTTTATTTTATTATTTTTAAACCCCTTTTCTTCTATCTTAGAATCAATACTGTGTATTGGTTCCAAGGCAGAAGGAGCTGTAAAGAATAGGCAATGTAGGTTAAGTGAATTGCCCAGGGTCACACAACCAGGAAGTAGCTGAGGCCAGATTTGAACCTAGGACTTTCCATTTCTAGACTTGGCTTTTGATCCACTGAGTCACCCAGCTGCCCCTTCATATTTTATGTTTTCATAAGGATCTATCTATTTTTTCTAAGATTCCCATTTAGTGGTTCCCAAACTCTTTGGGGATTCTCAATGATAGTCCAAGGACTTCATACTAAAAATTTCCTAATGACATCTTCAGCAATAAATAAGTGTCCAATTATGTACAAATATATTTTTCCTATGTGACAACAAGCATGTGTATGAATTAAGCATTATAAGTTTGTTTCTACAGTACTTCAAAACTGACACGGTGACGTACATGAAAAATATTGATATTTGTGCTGTGACATCAAACATATAACCGATATCAAACATATAACCGACATCAAACAATGACCACCTCTGACTAAGTACGGCGTGTTTCTGCAATTTGTCATCCTGTCATCAAATTATTTCCAAACCACCATGCCGGTTTGACATTCTATAGGAAACTGATTCCTGGCAGACAGTCAGATGCCTAGATAGATCTTAATTTGCATTCTAGCTTGCACAAGAAGAGCTTCCACATTCCCCTCTGTTACCCTATTATCATACCTCATCTACTGCATAATCACCTGATCAGGATATTATAAACATTTGCATTCTTGCAGGCAAATGTCAGGCTGTCTGAAAACCAAGACTGCGAGGCATGCGTGTTACAAGCACCATCTTGTAACAACAAATCCCAGATATTCTGGAGAAACAATCCTTTAAATGCCCACCACTGCTGTATTCTCCACTTACATTATTCTTTTGCTCTCTGGTAGATTTTCACAGGAACTGGGTGGACACGCTGGACTGTTTTTCAGTAGAGTTTCCATGAGAATGTAGCTGGTGTGCCAGTGGTAAGAGAGAGGAAAGTCCAAGGTGAAATTTCCTTATGAAAGTTAGTTTCCATGTAAATGTTGTTAAAAATCAAGTAACATGAGAAATTGAAATTTAAGTACATTAGCATTTAATACAGTGCTTGTCATTAAGGTGGAGAAACAAATTTTTTTTGTTGTAACTAATTTTCATTAATTGATTTGTTTTTGTTGTTGAGTCCTTTCAGTCGTATCCTATTCTTCATGACTCAATTTGGGTTTTTCTTGGCAAGGATACTGGCATGGTTAGCCATTTCCTTGGGCAACTTATTTTATAGATGAAGAAACTGAGGCAAACAGGGTGAAATGACTTGCCCAGAGTCACTCAGCTAGTAAGTGTCAGAAGCTGGATTTGAACTCAGAGAGTTAAGTTTTCCTAATTTCAAGCTCAGTCTTCTCCCCACTGTGCCATCTTGATTAGGTGAATAGAAATTTTAGATATTATTGTCCCACCCCTACACATTGCAGCAGAAGCCATATTCTAACCCCTTTCTACCTCGTGGAAGTGAGGCTAGTTTTGTCTTTAAAAGTATTGAGGAGGGCATGTAGATGGTTCAGTGGATAGAGTGCCAGGCCTAGAGATGGAAGGTCCTGGGTTCAAATCTTGACAATGATACTGGAATGGTTTGCCAATTCCTTCTCCAGCTCATTTTACAGATGAAGAAACTGAAGCAAAGAGAATTAAGTAACTTTTTAAAAATTGTATTTAATTGATTAATTTAGAGTATTTTTCCAGGATTACAAAAATCATGTTCTTTCCCTCCCATAGCTGACACACAATTCCGCTGGGTTTTACATGTGCCATTAGTCAAGACTTATTTCCATATTATTAATATTTGCACTCAGGTGGTCATTTGGAGTTTACATCCCTAATCATATCCCCATCGACCCATGTGATCAAGCAGTTGTTTTTCTTCTGTGTTTCTGCTCCCACAGTTCTTCCTCTGAATGTGAATAGCTTCTTTCTCATAATTCCCTCAGAAATATCTTGGATCATTGTATTGCTGCTAGTAGAGAAGTTCATTTCATTCGATTGTTCCACAGTGTGTCAGTCTCTGTATAATGTTCTCTTGGTTCTGCTCCTCTCGCTCTGCATCACTTCCTGGAGGTTGTTCCAGTCCCCATGGAATTCCTCCACTTTATTATTCCTTTGAGCCCAATAGTATTCCATCACCAACATATACCACAATTTGCTCAGCCATTCCCCAACTGAAGGGCATCCCCTCATTTTCCAATTTTTGGCCCCCACAAAGAGCGCAGCTCTGAATATTCTTGTACAAGTCTTTTTCCTTATTATCTCTTTGGGGTACAAACACAGCAGTGCTATGGCTGGATCAAAGGGTAGACATTCTTTTGTCACCCTTTGGGCATAGTTCCAAATTGCCCTCCAGAATGGCTGGATCAATTCACAACTCCACCAGCAATGACTTAGTGTCCCCACTTTGCCACATCCCCTCCAGCATTCATTACTTTCCTTTGCTGTCATGTTGAACAATCTGCTAGGTGTGAGGTGATACCTCAGAGTTGTTTTGCTTTGCATCTCTCTGATTATAAGAGATTTAGAACACTTTTTCCTGTGCTTATTAATGCTTTTGATTTTTTATCTGAAAATTGCCTAGAATTAAGTAACTTGCACATGGTCAAGGCCAGAGTGCCAGGCCTGGAGACAGGATGTGCTGGGATCAAATCTGATCTCAGACATTTCCTATCTGTGTGACCTTGGGCAAGTAATTTAATCCTCATTGCCTACCTAGTACCATTCTTCTGCCTTGGAACCAATATGCAGAATCTAAGCCAAGTCAGGGTTTAAAACAAAAGAATTGAGACATTCCTTGAGACTTGGTTGGCTCAGGGGACTAAAGACTCAAACTTGAAGTGGTTTCCTCATCAGGTGAGTACAAGGCAACCACAAGGAGGGAGAGGGGAACTCAGATACTTAGCTGGTGGATCCCGATGGGAGTTTTTCTCAAATCAATCAACCCAAGTTCTCCCTGTTTTTTTCTGGTAGCCCGTCTTCCATTTCTCCATGACTCCCCAGTACTCCAAGAGCAAGGGTCCTCTATCTTGTCTCTCATTGTCAGAGAGAGACAGAACCCAAGCCCCAGATGGTGAGGGATGCGATTTCCTGGAAGAGCATGAGCAGGACCTCAGGAGGGAGCTGCCCTGGGGAGAATAGACAGGCTGCTTTCCTGCCATCTTTTTCCTTTTCCTGCATCACTTAACTCACCCATCACTTCAGCCAGTTCCTGAGGGCCTTGAGCTGGAGTACAAAGTCAAATAGGCAGCAATTTTGGGTTTGGACTTGTGCTGGGAGGGGGCTGATCTCAACTCCCTTTGCCCCTTGGCTCACTTTCTTCTTGGCTTCAGGAGACTGGAAGTAGAAGAGCTCTTTCTCCTAATATGGGCTAATCTAGATCCTCGACCTGGTTCTGGGACCTTTCATCTCTCTTGGCCACAGGAGAAATAGTCTTCACCCATTTTCCATGGACAAATGACTTCCCTGCAGTGGTTAATCCTTTTTTGGGAGGTGGGTAAAAAAGAAAGATAGTTTATTTCACCAATTACATGTAATCATCTTCTGCGTGAGTTTTCTGAAGACACTGGTCCAAATTGTCTCCCTCTTCCCAGAGATGGGAGCAATTTTGATATAGATTATCTTGCAAGACATGTTTCCATATTGTTCATTCATGTAAAACCAAACCCCCCAAATAAAAACCCAAATAAACTACGTGAAGAATGGTGTGCTTCCATCTGCATTCCAGCTCCAGCAGTTCTTTCTCTGGCAATGGCCAGCGTTCTTTGTCCCAAGTCCCTCAGAACTGTCCTGGATCATCGTGTTGCTGAGAGCAGCTAAGCCTATGGCCGTTGACCATTCCACAATATTGCCGTTACTGTGCCCAACGCTCTCCTGGTCCAGCTCACTTCTCTCTGCATCAGTTCATGTAGCTCTTTGCAGCTCTTTCTGAAATCCGCCTGTTCACCATTTCTTACAGCATTCCACCACTATTACAGACCACAGTCTGTTCACCTATTCCCCAGTGGAGGGGCATCCCCTTAATCTCCAAATCTTTGCTGCTACAAAACGGGGTGCTGAATATATTTGTGCAAGAAGGTACCTTCCTCCTTTAAAAAAATCTCTTTGGAATCCAGACCAAGTCATGGCATTGCCAGACCAATGCATTGTTGCATTGT